>NC_057799.1:445088964-445236586 GCF_018294505.1 Triticum aestivum | reverse complement strand
TCTTTGCCGTCTGCCAGCAGACGGCAAAGAATCTTTGCCGTCTGCTGGCAGACGGCAAAGAGCTCGCAGATGGCAAAGAGCTTCTTTGCCGTCTGCTTTTGGGTAGCTGATGGCAAAGAGCTTCTTTGCCGTCAGCTAGCAGACGGCAAAGAGCTGGCAGATGGCAAATTAGCAGATTCCAGTAGTGATAAACATGCATTGAGGTTAATCAACATTGAGTGCAAGCATGAGTAGGATATAAATCACCATGAGCATAAATATCGTGGAGGCTATGTTGTTTTTGATTCAACTACATGCGTGAACATGTGCCAAGTCAAGCCACTCGAATCATTCAGAAGAGGATACCATCCTATCATACTACATCATAACCAATTTAAATGCATGTTGGCACGCAAGACAAACCATTATTCACTCCTAGCTAATTAAGCATGTCATGAGTAAATATAATCTCTAATTGTCATTGCAAACATGTTTCTGTCGGATCACGGGTTCTGGCAAAACCCTCAAGGTTCGAACACTGGGGTGCGCGTGAAGTTATTCCCCTACCGATCTACGTCCTAGCTTTGCTAAGATCTCAAGGACTAACTCGACGAACTCGCAACACAAAGAACACGAGGTTTATACTGGTTCGGGCCACCGTTGTGGTGTAATACCCTACTCTAGTGTGGTGGTGGTGGATTGCCTCTCGGGCTAAGGATGAACAGTTACAAGGGGAAGAACAGCCTCCTGAGGTTGAGGTGTTCTTGTGCTCGGTGTGTGGCTAAGGATTGGCTCAAGATCAGATGCCTGAGGCTCTGTCCCCTCCTTCTCTGGTGGCTAGTCCTATTTATAGAGGCCCTGGTCCTCTTCCCGAATATTGAGCGTGAAGGGAGCCAACAACGGCCAATTTGAAAGGGGACAACTAGTACAACTTATCCTGGCAAAAGTAGTCTTCGCCTGCCAAAGGCTCTGGTGGTGACGCCACCTTGGGCTCAATGGTGAACTCCGTCTTGCCGGCCTGCTGGTCTTGGTCTCATTGCACTGGTATGGAAACCATTGCTTGACGCCTCGGTACTCCGCGCCTGCGCTTGCCTCCTTAGCACCAAAGAGGAAACAAGGACACCGTGCGCGCTGGCGCCCACCTGGCGCCCGGCTGGTCTCAATCGTCATGGCTCACGTCACGAGAATCTCGCGAGGTTTGCCTTGCCTTGATCTCTCCGCCCCTCGCGAGCCAACCTGGTGAGGCTACTCCCGAGGAGGTCTTGCGTCGCCCGCCTCGCGAGGGTCTTGAGTGTTTGCTGGTGAAGATGGGCCGTACGGGCCCGCTCGCAGAGCTACGCCGTGGGCCGCAGGCAGGCAAGTCTGGGGACCCCCGTTCCCAGGACGCCGACAGTTTCATTCATAATAGGCTGAATCAGGAACGATGAGCTAATCATATTTACAAAAACAAAATAGGTCGAGTTCGTACCAGCTTTTCTTCATCTCAATCATTTCATCAAATATCGTCATTATTGCCTTTCACTTGCATGACCGAACGATGTGAATAATAATAAGAGTGCACGTGCATTGGACTAGGCTGGAATCTACAAACATTTATTCAAATTAGAAGACAAGGTAATATGGGATCTTTCTTAGATCAACAATAACGCATATGAGAGGCACTCAACATTTTCAGTGTGGTCTTCTCCTTATGACTCAAATAAAAGAAAAGAAATTCAAATATACACATTAAAATATATTTTTGGAGTTTTTGTTTTTCTGAAGAAAGCAAATTAACGAAAAGAAAACAAAAAGAGAAAAACTATTTACACGGGAAAGCTCCCAACAAGCATAAGAAGAACGAGAAATCCTTTTGGGTTTTCTTTTAATACTACAACTAACTAAACTAGAAAGTAAAACTAAAAAGAAGCAAGAACTAGTTTTTTGATTTTCTCAAATTTTTTGAACGCACAAGAAGAAAGCAAGAAAAATAAACTAACATGGATGGTACAATAAAAAGTATGAACACCGACAACTGGAATGAATGTGTGATGCATGAATGTAATGTCGGTGGGAAATACGTACTCCCCCAAGCTTAGGCGTTTGGACTAAGTTGGTCTATGACCACGACTGACTTGGATAATATCTAGAGTTGTAGTTGGGTCTCAAAGGCAGCTGCCACCGCTTGGCGGGCTGCCTCATGAAGGCGGGCGGTCTCCCTTGCCCTCTCATACCCATCTACCTCCTCTCTGGTTATGAAGTATCTTTGTTTTACCTGAAAGTCAAATAAGGCAGGAGCAGGAAGCGTAATATAGAAGACACACTCCCTATCAAAGATTAGTCTGTACTGGAATGGCAATTTGCCCCTCTCAAGAAACTGGTAACACACCATAGCATCATAATCAATAAAAACGGGTGGCAACTGAGGATCATCATTTCTTATGGGGACACCAAGATGATTAGCTAAACGAGTGGTGTAAATTCCACCAAAGAAATCTCCATCTTTAGCATTATTATGTAGTCGTCGTGCAACGATAGCCCCTAAGTTATATTGTTTATCATTCATTACGGCGCTCTTGAGAACACTCAAGTCAGAAGCGCAAAGGTGGCTATGGTCATGTTTACCAAATGCATCTTCCTATGAAGAGAGCAGAATAATGTAAGGCAAGAAAGTGAATGCTCCTCATAGTAGCTTGTGTTATGCTTCTAGTTTCTCCTACTGTAATGCTAGCAAGGAACTCAATACAATCAGATTTACGCGGTTCGGTACAAATGCCCCATTGTGGAATTTTGCATGCATCATTAAATTCTTCAAGGTCCATGGTAAATGATTTATCATAAAGATCAAACAAAACAGATTGCGTACCTCGGCGGTCTGAGTACTTAAATCTCCGTACGAAAGAATCAGTGAGGTTGTAATGCTGCATGCACTTATCTGATAAAAAGTCTCTCAAGCCGGCGTTGAGCACGTACATATAAAATTCTTCCTTGAAACCTGCACGAGTCCTGAAGTGATCTGACGGCCATTCGCAAGGTTGCACTCGGGCCTCCCGCGCTGGTTCAATGTCCGGCTCGCGTATCGTAAGCCTTGGGTATTTCTTCTTTGAAGAACCACCTTGGAACATTTTCCTCATCATTTTCTTCCTCTGAAAATTTCTGTAATTTTTAGTTACTCAAAATAAAAGTGAACAAAACTCAACAAAACTAATAGCAACTACTCCCACAAGTGTCTAGAGGCTATATCATGCAACAAAACTACTTTGGACCGTATAAATTTGACATGCAAGCTCAAGAACAAGGTCACCACAGTGGCAAGAATTTGCAATATATAAAGCACTAGAACAAAAACTAATTGGACCATTAGAGGAGTCACATACCGATGAACAATCCCCCAAACAGTTTTGCAAATGGAGCTTTGATCAAGGAGATCGAAAATGGCAGCAAGATGAGCAAGAATACGAGTTTGAGCAATGGGATGATTTTTCTGGAGGAAGACGAAGTGGGTGGGTGTTGGAATAAGTGAGGGGGACCCACGTGGGACCCACAAGCCCTGTAGCCGCGCCCTGTGGGCTTGTGGCCCAGTTGTACACCCCCCTGAGGTGTGTTCAGTGCCAAAAATTCTCTAATATTATAAAAAATCATACTAAATTTTCAGGGCATTTGGAGAACTTCTATTTTCTGGTCATTTTTTATTGCATCAATAATTCAGAAAATAGAAAAATAATAGCATTTCTACTTAATTCTAAATGACAGAAAGTAAAAAGCAAAAAGTTGTGTCTCTTAAATTCATCCATCTCATGCCCCTCAAAAGGAATCCATTAACAAGGTTGATCAAGTCTTATTAACCAACTTCTTCCGAATGACATGAAACTAGAGAATTTTTGAATAACACTAGGTTACCTCAACAGGGATATTCATGTCCCCAATAATAAGAATATCATATTTCATTTTGACAGTAGGAATAGGGAATTTAAAACCTCCAATAGCAATTGTTGGAATTTCTCCAATAGAGTTGATAATGTTCACTTGAGGTTGTTTCTTCGGAAAGTGTACCGTATGCTCATTACCATTAACATGAAAAGTGGCATTGCCTTTATTGCAATCAATAACAACCCCTGCAGTATTCAAAAAGGGTCTACCAGGGATGATCGACATACTGTCGTCCTCGGGTATATAAAGATTAACAAAGTCCGTTAAGATAGTAACATTTGCAACTACGATAGGTACATCCTCACAAACACCAATGGGTATGGCAGTTGATTTATCGGCTATTGGCAAAGAGATTTTAGTTGGTGTCAACTTATTCAAATCAAGTCTTCGATACAAAGAGAAAGGCATAACACTAACACCGGCTCCAAGATCACATAAAGCAGTTCTAACATAGTTTCTTTTAATGGAGCATGGTATAGTTGGTATTCCTGGATCTCCTAGTTGCTTAGGTATCCCACCCTTAAATGTGTAATTAGCAAGCATGGTGGAAATTTCAGCTTCCGGTATCTTTCTTTTATTAGTGACAATATCTTTCATATACTTAGCATAAGGAGACATTTTAAGCATATCAGTCAAACACAAGCGCAAAAGACAGGTCTAAGCATTTCAACAAAGCGTTCAAATTCTTCATCATCCTTTTTCTTCGATGGTTTAGGAGGAAAGGGCATGGGTTTCTGAACCCATGGTTCTCTTCCTTACGATGTTTCATAGCAATGAAGTCTCTCTTATCATATCTTTTATTTTTAGTTTGTGGGCTATCAAGATCAACAACAGGTTCTATCTCCACATCATTATCATTACTAGGTTGAGCATTGATGTGGCTTGAACTACGTCGGTATTTCCTCAAATAGGAAGGAATGATGCAGGACAGCTACGATAGGTATTTCCCTCAGTGATGAGACCAAGGTTATCGAACCAGTAGGAGAACCACGAAACACCACGTAAACAGCTCCTGCACACAAAGAACAAATACTTGCAACCCAACGTAAGAGAGGGATTGTCAATCCCTCACGGGTAAAAAGATAGGTAAAATTGTAGTAGATTGGATAAAAAGATCTCGCGGGAACGCGAGATAAAAAATTTAAAAAAATTGCAGCAAGGTATTTTGTATTTTTGGATTAATAGATCTGAAAATAAAAGCAAATAAAATATATCGCGAAGGCAAATATAATAAAGAAGAGACCCGGGGGGCCGTAGATTTCACTAGTGGCTTCTCTCGACAAAAATAGCAACGATGGGTAAAACGAATTACTGTTGGGCAATTTATAGAACTTCAAATACTCATGACGATATCCAGGCAATGATTATTATATAGGCATCACGTCCAAGATTAGTAGACCGACTCCTGCCTGCATCTACTACTATTACTCCACACATCGACCGCTATCCAGCATGCATCTAGTGTGTTAAGTTCATGGAGAAACGGAGTAATGCAACAAGAACGATCACATGATGTAGACAAGATCTATTTATGTAGAAATAGACCCCATCTTGTTATCCTTAATGGCAATGATACATACGTGTCATTTCCCCTTCTGTCACTGGGATCAAGCACCGTAAGATCGAACCCATCACAAATCACCTCTTCCCATGGCAAGAAAAATTGATCTAGTCGGACTAACTAAACCAAAGATTTGAAGAAGAAATACAAGGCAATAGTAATCATGCATAAAAGAGATCAAAGAACTCAAATAACTTTCATGGATAAAAACATAGATTTGATCATAAACTCAAAGTTCATCAGATCCCAACAAACACACCGCAAAAAGAGTTACATCAAATAGATCTCCAAGAGACCATTGTATTGAGAATCAAAAGAAAGAGACAGGAAGCCATCTAGGTACTAACTACGGACCCATAGGTCTACAATGAACTACTCACGCATCATCGGAGAGGCACCAATGAGGATGATGAACCCCTCCGTGATGGTGTGTAGATTGGATCTGGTGGTTCTGGAACTTGCGGCGGCTGGAATTGATTTTCGTTGACTCTTGGGGTATTTATAGAGCAAAGAAGCTGTGCGGGAGGCCACCGAGGTGGGCACAACCCACCTGGGCGCACCTGCGGGCCCAGGCGCACCCTGGTGGGTTGTGCCCTCCTCGGGGCACCCCCCAGGTGCTTCTCCGGCCCATCAGGTGTCTTCTGGTCCAAAAAATCCACAAAAAGTTTCGCTGCATTTGGACACCGTTTGGTATTGATTTCTTGCGATGTAAAAAACAAGCAGAAAACATCAACTAGCACTTGGCACTATGTCAATAGGTTAGTCCCAAAAAATGATACAAAATGATTGTAAAACATCCAAGAATGATAATATAATAGCATGGAACAATCAAAAATTATAGATACATTGGAGACGTATTAGGATCCCCAAGCTTAATTCCTGCTCGTCCTCGAGTAGGTAAATGATAAAAACAGAATTTTTGATGTGGAATGCTGCCTAACATGTTCATCACATATTCTTTCTTTGTAGCATGGATATTTGGACTTTTATATGGTTCAAAGGAATAGTCTAGTTTTGACATGAGGACTTGAATACTCAAGCATATCAACACTAAAGCAAGTTATCCCTAGCCCATTATGCTCAATCATTGATTCATTCATGAAACACACTCGAATATTAGCTACACCCAATGCTCAAGTACGATCATTGTGCCCCTTAGTTGGTGCTTTATAAAAGAAGATGGAGACTCAAGTAAAAATAAAAATTGCATAAAGTAAATTAAAGGCCCTTCGCAGAGGGAAATAGGGATTTGTAGAGGTTCCAGATCTCAAAGCGAAAAAGATAGAGATAAAACATTTTGGGTGGCATGCTTTTCCTGTCAACGAAAACGATCGAGTAGTTCCCAATACTTTCCATGCTAGATATATCATATGCGGTTGCCAAACAGAAAATAAAGTTTATTCCTTTTTCCACCATACTTTCACTTTCCATGGCTAACTGTATCCACGGGTGCCTTCCATACCAACACTTTCCAAGGAATTTATTATTTGACAACATAAAGTAAATTCATTTTTCATTTCGGGACTGGGCATCCCTAATACCTTTGTCATACTCTCGTGCAATGACAAGTGAATAAACACTCATCTTCAGAATAACATATCTAGCATGGAAATATATCAGCCACCCCCTACCATTTCATGAGCGGTACGAGCACACAAAAGGGAATTTTATTTTGAAAATTAGAGATGGCACATACAAATTTTCTTAGAACGGCAAAAGAATACCACATATAGGTAGGTATAGTGGACTCATGTGGCAAAAACTGGTTTAAAGGATTTTGGATGCACACAAGTAGTGAAGGGGAGCCTTGGCGCAGTGGTAAAGCTGCTGCCTTGTGACCATGAGGTCACGGGTTCAAGTCCTGGAAACAGCCTCTTACAGAAATGTAGGGAAAGGCTGCGTACTATAGACCCAAAGTGGTCGGACCCTTCCCCGGACCCTGCGCAAGCGGGAGCTACATGCACCGGGCTGTCCTTTAACTCCGCCTATGTTGTCTCAACATAGCCGGTCCCAAGCCCGGGTAAAGGAGGAGGGTTGTGATAGGCTTGGCGAGCCAACGTAAAAACTCAACCACTCTTATGGAGATGAAACCCAAAAGATTTTCGTTGGGGCGTAACCCTCTCAGCGACGCGCCACATCGGAACCCGGGTGTGGTGGAAAATGAGCAAGGGCAGGGCCGTCACCCCCAGGTGGCGTGCCATATCTTGATCCGGATACGGTGGCAAGTGAGCGAGGATCGGGTTGTCGCATCCTTAGGCGCGCTACATCGGCGCCCGGATATAGTGGAAAATGAGCAAGGGTCTTCGCATTTGACTCGACGAGTGCGAAGGGTAAGGAAGCTAGCCGAGCCTAGGAGGATTCGCTTAGGTAGCTGGAACGTAGGGTCTCTGACAGGGAAGCTTCGGGAGCTAGTTGATCCAGCGGTGAGGAGAGGTGTTGATATCCTTTGCGTCCAAGAAACCAAATGGAGAGGACAGAAGGCAAAGGAGGTGGAGGATGCTGGCTTCAAGCTGTGGTACACGGGGACGGCTGCAAACAGAAATGGCGTAGGCATCTTGATCAACAAGAGCCTCAAGTATGGAGTGGTAGACGTCAAGAGACATGGGGACCGGATTATCCTGGTCAAGCTGGTAGTTGAGGACTTGGTTCTCAATGTTATCAGCGCGTATGCCCCGCAAGTAGGCCACAATGAGAACACCAAGAGGGAGTTCTGGGAAGGCCTGGAAGACATGGTTAGGAGTGTACCGATTGGTGAGAAGCTCTTCATAGGAGGAGACCTCAATGGCCACGTGGGTACATCTAACACAGGTTTTGAAGGGGCGCATGGGGGATTTGGCTATGGCATCAGGAATCAAGAAGGAGAAGATGTCTTAAGCTTTGCTCTATCCTACAACATGATTGTAGCTAACATCCTCTTTAGAAAGAGAGAATCACATCTGGTGACTTTTAGTAGTGGCCAACACTCTAGCCAGATTGATTTCATCCTCTCGAGAAGAGAAGATAGGCATGCGTGCCTAGACTGTAAGGTGATACCTGGAGAGAGTGTTTTACCCTAGCATAAGCTGGTGGTTGCTGACTTCCGCTTTCGGATTCGTGTCCAGCGGGATAAGTGTGCCAAAGTCGCTAGAACGAAGTGGTGGAAGCTCAAGAGGGAGGTAGCTCAGGCATTCAAGGAGAGCGTCATTAAGGAGGGCCCTTGGGAGGAAGGAGGGGATGCGGACAATGTGTGGATGAAGATGGCGACTTGCATTCGTAAGGTGGCCTCGGAGGAGTTTGGAGTGTCCAGGGGAAGGAGGAGCGAAGATAAGGATACCTGGTGGTGGAATGATGATGTCCAGAAGGCAATTGAAGAGAAAAAAGATTGCTTCAGACGCCTATACCTGGATAGGAGTGCAGACAACATAGAGAAGTACAAGATGGCGAAGAAGGCTGCAAAGCGAGCTGTTGGTGAAGCAAGGGGTCGGGCATATGAGGACCTCTACCAACAGTTAGGGACGAAGGAAGGCGAAAGGGACATCTATAAGATGGCCAAGATCCGAGAGAGGAAGACGAGGGACATTGGTCAAGTCAAATGCATCAAGGACGGAGCAGGCCAACTCTTGGTGAAGGACGAGGAGATTAAGCATAGATGGCGGGAGTACTTCGACAAGCTGTTCAATGGGGAGAATGAGATTTCTACCATTGAACTGGACGACTCCTTTGATGCGACCAGCATGCGTTTTGTGCGGCGAATCCAGGAGTCTGAGGTCAAGGAGGCTTTAAAAAGGATGAAAGGAGGCAAGGCGATGGGCCCTGATTGTATCCCCATTGAGATGTGGAAAGGTCTCGGGGACATAGCGATAGTATGGCTAACCAAGCTTTCAACCTCATTTTTTGGGCAAACAAGATGCCAGAAGAATGGAGACGGAGTATATTAGTACCAATCTTCAAGAACAAGGGGGATGTTCAGAGTTGTACTAATTACTGTGGAATTAAGCTGATGAGCCATACAATGAAGCTATGGGAGAGACTCATTGAGCACCGCTTAAGAAGAATGACAAGTGTGACCAAAAATCAGTTTGGTTTCATGCCTGGGAGGTCGACCATGGAAGCCATTTTCTGGGTACGACAACTTATGGAGAGATATAGGGAGCAAAAGAAGGACTTGCATATGGTGTTCATTGACTTGTAGAAGGCCTATGATAAGATACCACAGAATGTCATGTGGTGGGCCTTGGAGAAACACAAAGTCCCAGAAAAGTACATTACCCTCATCAAGGACATGTACAATAATGTTGTGACAAGTGTTCGAACAAGTGATGTCGACACTGACGACTTCCCGATTAAGATAGGACTGCATCAGGGGCCAGCTTTGAGCCCTTATCTTTTTGCACTGGTGATGGATGAGGTCACAAGGGATATACAAGGAGATATCCCATGGTGTATGCTCTTTGCGGATGACGTGGTGCTAGTTGACGATAGTCGGACGGGGGTAAATAGGAAGTTAGAGTTATGGAGACAAACCTTGGAATCGAAAGGGTTTAGGCTTAGTAGAACTAAAACCGAGTACATGATGTGCGGTTTCAGTACTACTAGGTGTGAGGAGGAGGAGGTTAGCCTTGATGGCCAGGTGGTTCCCCAGAAGGACACCTTTCGGTATTTGGGGTCAATGCTGCAGGGGGATGGGGGTATTGATGAATATGTGAACCATCGAATCAAAGGCGGATGGATGAAGTGGCGCCAAGCTTCTGGCATTCTCTGTGACAAGAGAGTGCCAGAAAAGGTAAAAGGCAAGTTCTACAGGACGGCGGTTTGACCCGCAATGTTCTATGGCGTTGAGTGTTGGCTGACTAAAAGGCGACATGTTCAACAGTTAGCTGTGGCAGAGATGCGTATGTTGAGATGGATGTGTGGCCACACGAGGAAGGACCGAGTCCGGAATGATGATATACGAGATAGAGTTGGGGTAGCACCAATTGAAGAGAAGCTTGTCCAACATCGTCTGAGATGGTTTGGGCATATTCAGCACAGGCCTCCAGAAGCTCCAGTGCATAGCGGACGGCTAAAGCGTGCGGAGAATGTCAAGAGAGGGCGGGGTAGACCGAATTTGACATGGGAGGAGTCCGTTAAGAGAGACCTGAAGGATTGGAGTATCACCAAAGAGCTAGCTATGGACAGGGGTGCGTGGAAGCTTGCTATCCATGTGCCAGAGCCATGAGTTGGTTGCGAGATCTTATGGGTTTCACCTCTAGCCTACCCCAACTTGTTTGGGACTAAAGGCTTTGTTGTTGTTGTTGTTGTTGTTGTTGTACAAGTGGTGATCATACTTAGTGCAAATGAAGGCTAGCAAAAGATTGAGAAGCATCCAACCAAGAAACGAAAAATATCATAAGCGAGCATTAAGCATAACTAACACCGAATAATGCACCACAAGTAGGATGTAATTTCATTACATAACTATTGACTTTCGTGCTTGCATAGGGAAGCACAAACCTTAACACCAATATTCTTACTAAAGCATAATTATTCATCAACATGACTCACATATCACTATCATCATATCTCAAAACTATTACAAGGAATCAAGTTTATTTTGTCCAATGATCTTCATGAAAGTTTTTATTATATCCTCCTCGGATATCTATCACTTTGGGACTAATTTCATATGTTGCTTTTGATAAACTCAAACAAATATAAGTGAAGAACATGAGCATCACAATTATTTCTCTCAAAATAATCCAAGTGAAGTAAGAGAGAATTTCTTAAAAAAATTACTAACTCTCAAATAAATCTAAGTGAAGCATGATAGCATTTCTTCAAAAATGCTAAAGCACACCATGCTCAAAAAGAAATAAGTGAAGCACTAGAGCAATTCCATAGCTCATAAAGATTTAAGTGAAGCATAGAGAGCAATTCTAACAAGTCATGGCATAATTTTGGCTCTCTCAAATAGGTGTGTCCAGCAAGGATTCAAGACTAAAAATAAAAAGCAAAACAAGCAAAGACTCATATCATACAAGACGCTCCAAGCAAAACTCATGATATGTGACGAATAAAAATATAACTCCAAGTAAAATACCGATGGTTGTTAGAAGAAAGAGGGGATGCCACTCGGGGGCATCCCCAAGCTTAGTTGCTTGATACTTCTTGAATATTATCTTGGGGTGCCTCGGGCATCCCCAAGCTTAGCCTCTTGCTAATCCTTATTCCTTCATCTATCGCGATCTCACCCAAAACTTGAAAACTTCAATCACACAAAACTCAACAAAACCTTCGTGAGATCCGTTAGTATAAGAAAGCAAATCACTACTATAAGTACTGTTGCAAACCCATTCATATTTTATTTTTGCATTATATCTACTGTATTCCAACTTTTCTATGGCAAAAACTCTTCAAAGGAAACCATAGAATCATCAAAACAAGCACGCAACGCAAAGAAAACAGAATCTGTCAAAAACAGAACAGTCTGTAGCAATCTAAAAACTTCGAATACTTCTGTAACTCCAAAAATTCTGAAAAATGAGGACAAAGTGAGCAATTTGTATATTAATCTTGTGTAAAAAATTCAGAGCAAAAGCACGTTTCTGTGATTTATGAAAATTATTTTTCTGAGTGCAAAAGTTTTTGTTTTTCAACAAGATCAAATCAACTATCACCCAAATCATCCCAAAAGGCTTTGCTTGGCACAAACACTAATTTAAACCACAAAAACACATATAATCAGAGGCATAATTGGGTATTTTATTGAAAACAGCAAGAAAACCAAAAAGCAAAAAGATACAAGTTGGGTTGCCTCCCAACGAGCGCTATCGTTTTACGCCCCTAGCTTGGCATAATGCGAAGGATCTAATTATTGTCATCTTTCTCCTTAATTTCCTTAGAGGTGTTTTTGTGAGGAGGTTTTGCAAAAACAACGTAAAACACATTATCCATGGAAACCTTAGCACTATCAAGTTGCTTGTCATCATAACCCCTTTGATTTCCGGCAACAATCCAAGAATGGTGTTGATTAACATCATCGAAAACTTGTTGGATTATATCTAAAACAGGGACTTCCTTTTTAAGATTATCATCAAAGATTTGATTATCCCCAAGCAAATGTCTTAACGCATAATCACTATTATAAAGAATTTCGTCTATCACAGGTTTTTCATGATTCATACCATAAAAATCAAAGATTTCCCTAGCTTCCCGTATTATGTAGTCAAATTCATTCATAAGAACAAGAGTGGCCAACTTTTTGGCCTTGGGGTTCTTTATAACGGGTAACTCAAAAAACAATCTTTGCAAAGTAGGATGAGTACGGATAAATTTATTTTCAAGTTTCAGAACTAGTGCTGAAATAGCTTCCGCATAGGAATTAGTCCTCTTAAGTATAGGAACATCATCAAGATTTAAATTTCCAACGCAATTGAAAAATTCTTGGATACATTCTTTTCTTATAACATTCCCTTGCCCCAGAACAAAAGTTTTAGCATCCAGATTACTAGATCGTCCAATTTTAGGAGTTGGGCCATCATCTGTTTCTGCCATACACTACAAAAAAATACACTTCCGTGATGATACGTGTTTGTCATAGTAGGTCAGGTTTTCTGTCATGCATGTACATCCATGACAATTTTCTGACAGAATCAAGATAGTCATACCTGTGCTGTCGTAGAAGTGTTCCATGACATTACCAAAATTATCATCACGGAAGTGTCCATTTCCATGATAAATGGCGCGTCATGGAAGTGCTTTCATCAAGGGTGACCGACACATGGCATCCACCATAACAGGTCGCCGTTAAGCTATCGGGTCCGGTTTTGGATTAGATAACCCGTTAATAGCCCGGACCAATGGGGATTTTCCACGTGTAAAATTCTCATTGACTGGAGGAAACACGTGTTGGCTCACCGCTGGACAGATGTCATCCACTCACTGGACAGGAGGCGCCTATGATACGTCGACACGTGGCACGGCCTGACAGAGGCCCATTCCGGTGAAAAGGCCGGCCCGTTTGACTCATTCAAAAGGTAACGGGCCGACCCATGGAAAGCCTGTTAATGGCATGTTCGTATATAGCCCATTTACAGCCTGCTAACTCACGACCCATTATGGCCTATCGGAATTAAGCCCAGTAACTTCATTTGGGCCGTACAATATGATTCCAGCCCGTTGTAACTTCTGGGCCATGTATGGCTCCTGATGTCTTTCGGCCCATATGAGGCCCTTTGTAACTCCTGGCCCATTAACGGCCCGTGGTGAAACTGGCCCGTAATGAACAGTGCACCGCTTTATACCCATTAACGACCCATTATTCCATTGGGCCGTTTCCAACCCGTGTTAACTTTCGGCCTTCTCAGGGCCCATTTATTCTTGGGCTCATTTCCAGAATTCGATTACTTACGGTCCGTTACTAGCCTATTCAGCTTATGGGCCAAATTCAGCCCGTGGTTACAGTCGGCCTGCTTGTGGCCCGTTAACACGTTGGGCTGTTTTCATAGCATCATCAATTACGGCCTATTAACGGCCCGTTATGGTCGGGCCATAAAACAGACGATTTCCACTCTAGCCCGTTTACGGTCCATTTTGCGGTCCGTCATTGGTCCACGAATAGTACGGACCATGTTTGGCAAAACGATTATACGGCCCATAGAAGGCCCATAGATGAGACGGCCCGTAGAAGGCCCATGGATCCTACGGCCCATGGAAGGCCCATGGACCCTACGGCCCGTGGAAGGCCCATGGATCCTACGGCCCGTGGAAGGCGCATGGTCACTATGCAGGTAGCAGGACCATGGTCAGAATAGTTCGTGTGTTGCCATGGTTATTGTGGCCTAGTTTAGCTGTTTTATCAGCTTTGTTGGAGACCAACAAGGATGTCTCACTATCCTGAACCTTATCTGCATTACTTCCTTTACCATTGCTTAATAAGGCACTCTTCCCCAATATTCTATCAGCATTCCAAAAGAAGAAACAAGCAGACACATAACAGGTTTAGCATGTACTAGTATATGAAACTCATTTCGGTGAACCAGTTCATTAGTAAGGTGGACAAGATTAAACTACCGAGTCTTCTATTGCCAAGTAGTACATAATAAAAGCATCAAACAAACATATATATATGTCCTATGGTCACTGCATTATCTTGCCAAATCAAAATAGAGACACGGTTCAAATCATATCAGTTCAAGACAAAGCAGCAGTGAAAGAATACAAAGCGTGGGAAACTACACGGCACAACAAGATTTCAGATGGGTACCACGGGTCTACATGTACAACAACACTACTGGCTCTATTGTGATGCTAGTAATATGCATGATATGAGAAGTCAACTATATACACAATTGAAATTGAAATCAACAGAGCTATTGATAAGAGCAAACCTGTTAAAGAAACATGTGTGAACATACCTGCTGTGCCATTGGAGTTTCGATTGGATCCTTCAATTTAAAAATAAGTTTGTATGAGTAAATATAGTGATACAAGAGCAAAGCAGTATGCACGATAGCAATGGAATCTTAAATTAGAACAGTTGTTCTTCAGGTTTAAGAACTTGTTCTACATGAACAGAGTACAGTAAGACACAAGAATATAGTACTTAAAAATAGAAAATGAGCTCATAGACCTTACCATATTCTTGGTTCGGGACCAGTACAGAACAAGGCGTTCCCAGTCATCGTCCAGTAAATGTGTCTCAGGAGAACGTAAGGGAATTTGATGAGTTTCTTTGCTAGTGAAGTACATTTTCTTCAGGTAATTCCGATACTGCCACCAAGCATTCTTGAAGATAGCAGAGGTATTAGCATAGGTTACCTCATCCCGAGTTTCCAAATTGGTCCTTCTCTATAGAGAAAAATGGGAAATTTTCTCTATTATAACCACCATGGAGGTAGAATGTATGGGACAAAGCAAAGTAATTGCCATGAATAACATTACTTACACATAACTCCTGGACAAACACCTGCAACTGGCATTTTCCTTCATCTTCAGTATAATATTTCCAAGATGGGAAGATACGCACATAGGATTTAACAACATCAAATGTGATAGATGCTAAACTACGACTGGCTGGTTGTGCTTCCTCCACAGGAATAGGCGTACTAACTGGTGGAGTTGGGGTTCGCCGTGGTAGTACTGGCCCTTTGGGCACTGGAGCTGCCTTACTAACTGCTCTTGTTTGGGAGATCTGTGGTGGAGATGGTGTTGTGTCAACAGGAACTGGGTTACTATCTGCTGGGGTTGGGGTTAGATTAGGTGAAGCTGGTTGTCTGTCCATCGCAGTAGGGGTACAATCTGCGAGAGTCTGGGTTATGTGTGGTAGGGCTGGTTCTCGTGCATGTACAACCGGGGTGCTATCCCCCCCACCCCATGAAAATCGACTGACCCAAAAGTCGATTCAGTCGACTAAAGTATAGCTAAATCGGAGCAGAGCAGCAGCACGAGTGAGGGGGAGAGCAGCAGCAGCAGCGCGAGCGAGCGAGAGCCGGAGCAGCAACATCAGTGTGAGCGAGCGAGCGAGAGCCGGAGCAGCAGCAGCAGCGCGAGTGAGCGAGAGCCAGAGCAGCAACATCAGTGTGAGCGAGCGAGCGAGTGCCGGAGCAGCAGCAGCAGCGCGAACGAGCGAGAGCCGGAGCAGCCGTAGCAGATCCGGCTGGTATGGACGCCGCCGCCGAAGGGTCCTCGCACTGGGGGAGAGCCGTCGTGGAGTTGTCGCTGATACGTCTCCAATGTATCTATAATTTTTGATTGTTCCATGCTATTATATTATCTGTTTTGGATGTTTAATGGGCTTTAATATGCTCTTTTATATTATTTTTGGGACTAACCGATTAACCGAAGGCCCAGTGCTAGTTTCTGTTTTTTTGCCTATTTCAGTGTTTTGCAGAAAAGGAATACCAAACGGAATGAAACCTTCGCGATGATCTTTGTTGGAACAAACGCAATCCAGAAGACTTGGAGTTGAAGTCTGGAACTCCGCGAGGCGGCCACGAGGCAGGAGGGCGCGCCCAGGGGAGTAGGCGCCCCCACCCTCGTGGGCCCCACGGAGCTCCACCGACCTACTTCTTTCACCTATATATACTCTTATACCCTAAAAACATCAGGGGGAGCCACAAAACCACTTTTCCACCGCTTCAACCTTCTGTACCCGTGAGATCCCATCTTGGGGCCTTTTCCGGCGATCTGCCGGAGGGGGAATCGATCATGGAGGGCTTCTACATCAACACCATAGCCTCTCCGATGATGTGTGAGTAGTTTACCATAGACCTTCGGATCCATAGTTATTAGCTAGATGGATTCTTCTCTCTCTTTGGTTCTCAATACAAAGTTCTCCTCGATGTTCTTGGAGATCTATTCGATGTAATACTCTTTTGCGGTGTGTTTGCCGAGATCCGATGAATTGTGGATTAATGATCAAGATTATCTATGAATATTATTTGATTCTCCTCTGAATTCTTATATGCATGATTTGATATCTTTGCAAGTCTCTTCGAATTATCGGTTTAGTTTAGCCTACTAGATTGATCTGTCTTGCAATGGGAGAAGTGCTTAGCTTTGGGTTCAATCTTGCGGTGTCCTTTCCCAGTGACAGTAGGGGCAGCAAGGCACGTATTTTATTGTTGCCATCGAGGATAAAAAGATGGGGTTTATATTATATTGCTTGAGTTTATCCCTCTACATCATGTCATCTTGCTTAATGTGTTACTCTATTCTTATGAACTTAATACTCTAGATGCATGCTGGATAGCGGTCGATGTGTGGAGTGATAGTAGTAGATGCAGAACCGTTTCGGTCTACTTGACATGGACGTGATGCCTATATTGATGATCATGCCTAGATATTCTCATAACTATGCGCTTTTCTATCAATTGCTCGGCAGTAATTTGTTCACCCACCGTGATATATGCTATCTTGAGAGAAGCCACTAGTGAAACCTATGGCCCCCGGGTCTCTTTCTTATTATATCGCATCTCTTTTATTTACATCACATCTCGTTTTACTATTTTACAATCTTTACTTTCCAATCTATACAACAAAAATACCAAAAATATTTATCTTATTATCTTTATTAGATCTCACTTTTGCGAGTGACCGTGAAGGGATTGACCACCCCTTTATCGCGTTGGTTGCAAGGTTCTTGATTGTCTGTGCAGGTACTAGGTGAATTGTGTGTTATCTCCTACTGGATTGATACCTTGGTTCTCAAAAACCGAGGGAAATACTTACGCTACTTTGTTGCATCACCCTTTCCTCTTCAAGGGAAAACCAACGCATGCTCAAGAGGTAGCAAGAAGGATTTCTGGCGCCATTGCCGGGGAGATCTACGCTCAAGTCAAGACATACCAAGTACCCATCATAAACTATTCTCCCTCGCATTACATTATTTGCCATTCGCCTCTCGTTTTCCTCTCCCCCACTTCTAAAACGATTTTCAAAACCTTTGCCTTTTCTTCGCCCTCCTTCCGTTCGATCTTGTGTTACCATGTGCCTTCTTTTTGCTTGCATCTTCGCTTGCTAAATTTTTATGGATCCTCATCCCCTTGCTAATCTTTTTAAGAGATCCAATTATGGTGAACCAATTCCTAGTGATTTGAGTGCACTAGATTATCTTTATGAGGTTTTGCTTGAAATCCGTGAATCTGAAAATTGTGATGAAGTGGTTTATGAAGTGATTCACGACAGATCTTCGAATAAAAAGCATGATTGCAATGATGTTATTATAAATTCTATTAATTTCAATCATGCTAATAATATGCAAAACCCTAAGCTTGGGGATGCTAGTTTTTCTATGTCTACTACTTGTTGCAATGATCATGATTGGGGTCAGTCTTCTTATGATCTTGAGAATTTAGTTAAGCCCCATGATGAATATGAGATTGATAATAATGTCTGCAATAATATTAAAAGTGGGTTTGGAAGAGTGTCAACTTTAGATCCCACATATTTGGATAAAGTTCAATCTTATGAAGTTCTTGATAAAAGTAGGTTTGGAGAGGTCATGACTTTATTTTATGATAATCCCACTATTTTGGAAGAGTGTCAACTTTGCATGCATGTGGATCATGAAGAGAATATTTTAAGTGATAGATATATTGTTGAATTTTCCTATGATCCTACATGTAATTATTATGAGAGAGGAAAATATGGTTGTAGAAATTTTTATCTTACTAAATTACCTCTCGTCATGTTGAGATTGCTATCGTCTCTTTCTTCTTCCTTGCATATGCTAATTTTTGCTTGCTATGATAATTTGTTTGCTTATAAAATGCCTATGCATAGGAAGTATGTTAGACTTAGATGTGTTTATCACGTGTTCTATGATGCTCTATTTGTGCTTTAATTCTTGTCTTTGATGTGAGCACCATTAAAATTATCAATGCCTAGCTAGGGGCGTTAAACGATAGCGCTTGTTGGGAGGCAACCCAATTTTATTTTTGTTCTTTGCTTTTTGGTTCTATTTAGTAATAAATAAATCATGTAGCCTCTGTTTAGATGTGGTTTTATGTTTTAATTAGTGTTTGTGCCAAGTAGAACCTTTGGGAAGACATGGGTGAAGTCTTTGCGATCTTGCTGTAAAAAATAGAAACTTTTGCGCTCACGAGATTAGATGCCATTTTTACTGGATAGTGGTTTTAGGTTGATTATTTTTGCATATGATTAATAGACAAATTCCTCACGTCCACCAATTTATATCATAATTTTTGGAGTTCTAGAAGTATGCGTATGAATCAGATTGCTACAGACTATTCTGTCTTGACGGATTCTGTTTCTCGTGTGTTGTTTGCTTATTTTAATGAATCTATGGGTAGTATCGGGGGGTATGAACCATAGAGAAGTTTTAATACAGTAGGTTTAACACCAATATAAATAAATAATGAGTTCATTACAGTACCTTAAAGTGGTGGTTTGTTTTCTTATACTAACGGAGCTCAAGAGATTTTCTGTTAAGTTTTGTGTTGTGAAGTTTTCAAGTTTTTGGGTAAAGATTTGATGGATTTTGGAATAAGGAGTGGCAAGAGCCTAAGCTTGGGGATGCCGAAGGCACCCCAAGGTAAAATTCAGGGACAACCAAAAGCCTAAGCTTGGGGATGCCCCGGAAGGCATCCCCTCTTTCGTCTTCGTCTATAGGTAACTTTACTTGAGGCTATATTTTTATTCACCACATGATATGTGTTTTGCTTGGAGCATCTTGTATGATTTGAGTCTTTGATTTTGAGTTTACCACAATCATCCTTGATGTACACACCTTTTGGGAGAGACACACATGAATCGGAATTTATTAGAATACTCTATGTGCTTCAGTTGTATCTTTTGAGATAGATAATTTTGCTCTAGTGCTCCACTTATATCTTTTTTAGAGCACGGTGGTGGTTTTATTTTATAGAAATTATTGATCTCTCATGCTTCACTTATATTATTTTGAGAGTCTTTTAGAACAGCATGGTAATTTTCTTTGGTTATAAAATTAGTCCTAATATGATGGGCATTCAAGATTGGTATAATAAAAACTTTCATATAGAGTGCATTGAATACTATGAGAAGTTTGATACTTGATGATTGTTTTGAGATATGAAGATGGTGATATTAGAGTCATGCTAGTTGAGTAATTGTAAATTTGAGAAATACTTGTGTTTAGGTTTGCAAGTCCCGTAGCATGCACGTATGGTAACCGTTGTGTAACAAATTTGAAGCATGAGGTGTTTCTTTGATTGTCCTCCTTATGAGTGGCGGTCAGGGACGAGCGATGGTCTTTTCCTACCAATCTATCCCCTAGGAGCATGCGCGTAGTGCTTGGTTTTGATGACTTGTAGATTTTTGCAATAAGTATGTGAGTTCTTTATGACTAATGTTGAGTCCATGGATTATGCGCACTGTCGTCCTTCCACCATTGCTAGCCTCTCTAGTACCGTGCAACTTTCGCCAGTACCATAAACCCACCATATACCTTCCTCAAAACAGCCACCATACCTACCTATTATGGCATTTTCATAGCCATTCCGAGATATATTGCCATGCAACTTTCCACCGTTCCGTTTATTATGACACGCTTCATCATTGTCATATTGCCGTGCATGATCATGTAGTTGACATAGTATTTGTGGCAAGGCCACCATTCACAATTTTTCATACATGTCACTCTTGATTCATTGCCCATCCTGGTACACTGTCGGAGGCACTCATATAGAGTCATATTTTGTTCTAGTATCGAGTTGTAATCCTTGAGTTGTAAATAAGTAGAAGTGTGATGATCATCATTATTAGAGCATTGTCCCGTGTGGGGAAACAAAAAAATGAGAGAAAAAGAGAGAAGGGGCAATGTTACTATCCTTTTTCCACACTTGTTCTTCAAAGTAGCACCATGATCTTCATGATAGAGAGTCTCTTATTTTGTCACTTTCATATACTAGTGGGAATTTTCGTTATAGAACTTGGCTTGTATATTCCAACAATGGGCTTCCTCAAATGCCTCAGGTCTTCGTGAGCAAGCAAGTTGGATGCACACCCACTTAGTTTCTTTTGTTGAGCTTTCATGCATTTATAGCTCTAGTGCATCCGTTGCATGGCAATCCCTACTCACTCACGTTGGTATTTATTGATGGGCATCTCCATAGCCCATTAATACGCCTAGTTGATGTGAGACCATCTTCCTCTTTTTTGTCTTCTCCACAACCACCATTCTATTCCACCTATAGTGCTATGTCCGTGGCTCGCGCTCATGTATTGCGTGAAAGTTGAAAAAGTTTGAGAATACTAAAGTATGAAACAATTGCTTGGCTTGTCATCGGGGTTGTGCATGATTGGAGCATTTTGTGTGACGAAGATGGAGCATGGACAAACTATATGATTTTGTAGGGATGAGCTTCCTTTGGCTATGTTGTTTTGAGAAGACATAATTGCTTGGTTAGTATGCTTGAAGTATTATTATTTTTATGTCAATATTAAACTTTTGTCTTGAATCTTTCGGATCGGAACATTCATGCCACAATAAAGAAAATTACATTGAAAATTATGTTAGGTAGCATTCCACATCAAAAATTCTGTTTTTATCATTTACCTACTCGAGGACGAGTAGGAATTAAGCTTGGGGATGCTTGATACGTCTCCAACGTATCTATAATTTTTTATTGTTCCATGCTATTATATTATCTGTTTTGGATGTTTAATGGGCTTTAATATGCTCTTTTATATTATTTTGGGACTAACCTATTAACCGAAGGCCCAGTGCAAGTTTCTGTTTTTTTGCCTATTTCAGTGTTTTGCAGAAAAGGAATACCAAACGGAATCCAAACGGAATGAAACCTTCGCGATGATCTTTCTTGGAACAAACGCAATCTAGAAGACTTGGAGTTGAAGTTTAGAACTCCGCGAGGCAGCCACGAGGCAGGAGGGCGTGCCCAGGGGGGTAGGCGCGCCCCACCCTCGTGGGCCCCACGGAGCTCCACCGATGTACATCTTTCGCCTATATATACTCTTATACCCTAAAAACATCAGGGGGAGCCACGAAACCACTTTTCCACCGCCGCAACCTTCTATACCCGTGAGATCCCATCTTGGGGCCTTTTCCGGCGATCTGCCGGAGGGGGAATCGATCACGGAGGGCTTCTACATCAACACCATAGCCTCTCCGATGATGTGTGAGTAGTTTACAACAGACCTTCGGGTCCATAGTTATTAGCTAGATGGCTTCTTCTCTCTCTTTGGTTCTCAATACAAAGTTCTCCTCGATGTTCTTGGAGATCTATTCGATGTAATACTCTTTTGCGGTGTGTTTGCCGAGATCCGATGAATTGTGGATTTATGATCAAGATTATCTATGAATATTATTTGATTCGTCTCTGAATTCTTATATGCATGATTTGATATCTTTGCAAGTCTCTTTGAATTATCGGTTTAGTTTGGCCTACCAGATTGATCTTTCTTGCAATGGGAGAAGTGCTTAGCTTTGGGTTCAATCTTGCGGTGTCCTTTCCTAGTGACAGTAGGGGCAGCAAGGCACGTATTGTATTGTTGCCATCGAGGATAAAAAGATGGGGTTTATATCATATTGCTTGAGTTTATCCCTCTACATCATGTCATCTTGCTTAATGCATTACTCTATTCTTATGAACTTAATACTCTAGATGCATGCTGGATAGCGGTCGATGTGTGGAGTAATAGTAGTAGATGCAGAATTGCTTCGGTCTACTTGACACAGACGTGATGCCTATATTCATGATCATGCCTAGATATTCTCATAACTATGCGCTTTTCTATCAATTGCTCGGCAGTAATTTGTTCACCCACCGTAATATATGCTATCTTGAGAGAAGCCACTAGTGAAACCTATGGCCCCCGGGTCTCTTTCTTATTATATTGCATCTCTTTTATTTACATCACATCTCGTTTTACTATTTTGCAATCTTTACTTTCCAATCTATACAACAAAAATACCAAAAATATTTATCTTATTATCTTTATTAGATCTCACTTTTGCGAGTGACCGTGAAGGGATTGACAACCCCTTTATCGCGTTGGTTGCAATGTTCTTGATTGTTTGTGCATATACTAGGTGACTTGTGTGTTATCTCCTACTGGATTGATACCTTGGTTCTCAAAAACTGAGGGAAATACTTATGCTACTTTGCTGCATCACCCTTTCCTCTTCAAGGGAAAACCAACGCATGCTCAAGATGTAGCAGTCGCCCGCGGCGCCGGCTTCGTGGTAGCCGCTCCATGGGGGTGCGGGATGGAGCACCGTCGGCGCCGGGAGGTTGAGTTAAGGAGAAGGTGCGATGCAATGAGTGTACAACCTCTTTGGTGGCGCCGAGTAGGCCTCGGCTTCGTTCGAGGAGTCGGTGAGGATTCTGCGGTTCCGGCGGAGCAGGTTAAGACGGTGGGAGGTGGATGAGGGACGTCGAGCTGTTGCGGTGGACGACGTCATCGGGGAAGAGGCTCCGGCTGGGTAGCTATGAGGTGGCGGATGGAGGAGGGTGGGGTTTCGCGGCTGGAGCGGAGAGGTTATGGCGGCCTGGGATTTCGAATGGCGAAAAGGAGGCGATGGGAGGGGGGAACCATGAGTTAGGGACGCGCTTGTCCAAAATGTAGGGTGTGTTACAAAAGTACCCCCACCGATTTGAACTAGTTGCCCTTTCGGCTCAGGGTTAGAAGGGGGATTTCACGTGTCAGGATTTGGCAGCTGGAGGGAGTTTTCGCGCGCGTTGTAATTTCGGGATAGCAAGGCGCGGGTTGTGAAGGCACCAGTTTTGGGAGCACGATAGCTGAATTTTTGGGATATAACAAGGCGCGGGTTGAATTTTAGGGACAAGCCTAACGTGTAATATTGTACTTGTACGTACCAAATCAATTCGCACTTCCCTCAACGAAAAAAATAAAACTATTCACACCACACAAAGAGAGAGTCTTGTTCCATTTTACTATGCAAATGCTATTCAAAGCTACTCCCTCCTTCCATCTATATAGGGCCTAATGCGTTTTTCGAGGCTAACTTTGACCAAATATTAGATCAATAATATATGACATGCAACTTACACAAAGCACACCGTTAAATTCGTGTGTGAAAGGAGCTTTCAATGATATAATTTTCACATTGTGCATGTCATGTACTATTAATCTTGTCAATAGTCAAAGGCGGTCTTAAAAAAACGCATTAGGCCCTATATAGATGGAAGGAGGGAGTATGAATCCATGTTATGTCCAATTAAATTTTTTTGCTGGTTGTATAATGCATGCAACCTACTCATACCAACATTTTAGTGCATTCCAAATGTCTATACTACCGCTGCAATTCGAACTGAATTTGAATTTGTTTCTCTATTTCAATAAGAATCTACAATCATGATTGTTGCCAACTTCAACCATCATTCATGTATTACCTTAACAACACACCACATGATTACTATAGAGATAGATATGAACTATGTGTACTATATGAACTCGAATTCAATTTTTTGAATACACTTGATGTTCATTCCAAATAATAGTACATGGGATGTACTAACTAGATATTCATAATCTAAACCATGTTCCATACGTACACCGTGTTTATCACACAAAGTATAGTGCCCCACCCCCTACATTATGACAAGTATTTAGCCCTGAGCTGCAAAAGCCACACATTAGCCCAAATTATAATCAATGTTCTACATTATGATATCTTCTTCAAGTATCCGTATCCACTTTTTTATAATGAATTCACGATCCTCTTCTCTTTGTAGCTAGCTAGCGCTAACTTTCTATCGTGCATGCACACATCCGCCCCCTCTTACCCTCCCTCAGCGTCCCCTCCATCGCGCACGTTCGTTATTTCTCTTTAGGTCATTCACCCGCGGTGTGTGTAGGGCCCCCGGCTCCTTCTTTCTAGCGCACACCGGTCGATATACCTCTCTAGCCAAGTGTGCCTACCACAAACACATACTTCCCCTCTTCTCTTCTCACCGTCCATGCCACCCTATGTCCAATACGGTTCCACGCAGGTGCACACCCCGCCCCTCTTTTCATCGATCTCATACTTGCACACTCCTCCCCCTCGACATAGTAGGCTTCTCGCACCACCTCCTAGCCGCACCCCTCTCCCCCTGTCTGTCTCTCCGGACCTTATTTGCTTCTAACACATGCATGCATGTATACGTACCGATCTCCCTACATATAGCCAGGTCGACTATAATTCGTTTTCTCCACGCACCGATAGACTTACCTCACTAGTTATGTCTCTCCCTTTCTCGAACACACGACGGTTGATCTTCCTATGTAGTTACGTATGGTTACCACAACCATATCGTCTCCCCTCATCATCCTTGCATACCTCCCGACCCGTCTCTCACATGCACGTGCATAGACAGACAGACATCCCCGGCTCTCTCTTATTGATATTGCACACGTACCCTCCGTTTGTCTAGCAGGCCTCTCCCACCATTTGTGAGACGCCACTCCACCACCAACCCTCCGACACTCTACCTTTGTCTTTCTCCCAACCTTATTCCTCTGCTACACATATTCATGGATGCCGATCGATCTCCCTCTATACATAGCTAGGTCTCTCTCCTTCTCCACACATATACTAGTCGATCTACCTCTATAGTTAGGTCTCTGCACCCTCCCCCCCACACACCGATAGTCGAATGATGTAGGTAGGTATCCATGCCAAAGAGAAAAACTGCACCTCTGCCCTCTCAAATTCCAGTAGGCCAGCCGCCCTGTATCTTTGACATGGGCAAACACAAATTCGATGGCACTCTTTATCGATCGCACAGCCACACACTTCATCCCTGTTTTCAATTCTATCGATATCTCACGCCGATGATCCCTCCACTCTCTTCTCGTGGATCGCTCCCTCTATATATGATATATCCATGACTCTGTTTCACACACATTGCGTATGTTACGTTTCTTTGTTTGAGATATCATCGACACATTGCCTCTGTTTCGCACAAACCATCTCTCTCACACCCACCCATGTACGTACCTGCACCTAAAGAAGAGGTGCACGCAGGACGCATGTACTCATGTCTCGTTCCAGGCTACACCCGCGCGGGTACACGGTGGAGTTTGTTTCTGTACAAAAAGGCAGCCCACGTGATAATTTGACACGTGTAGCGGTTGTTTACTCGAAGGAGGGTCGGGTACCATGCCTAGATGGAACAAAGTTCGACTTGACGCGTTAGTATTAAATAAAGTTATATATTCCTCAAGGACGTAGCTTCGGTGCCTTAAAGGCACCTGCCTTTGTGTCACTTACATGTGGGCAGAAACCTGTTGGGCCCACATGTCATGAACACAAAGGAAGGTGCCTTAAGGAACCGAAGCATAGTCCATTCCTCAATGGCACGTAGTACCGAATATGAAACGATTGCCGTGGGGAAAATGGAAAAATCCGCTCCACTATATGCAATAGAGCCTGCCTGCCGGGGTTTGTCTCTCGTCACACCATCTCACACAAGGCGGCGGTGGCCTCTCTCTCTCACCGTTCGCCAGTGATCCGGCCGCATCCCGTCCACCGACGGAAAGGGAGGATGTGCATCGTTTCTCCGTTCGACGGCGTTGAGGTAGCATGTCCCGATCTGCGGTACTCTCCGTTCTCTTTGACCAAGCTCCGGCGCGGTAGGGCCTTCGCTACTGCTTGCTGCCACAGTATGGGTAGATCCCGGCCGCCGGTGCCCTCCTAGTAACATCCCGACGACCCTCAGGTACAGCTTCCTCCGGCCTTGCTCCACTGCCCATCTTCCCACGTTGCTGCATGTGGATCTTCTTTAGTTGTTTGCTTAAAACGTATCTTGGCCGGCGTACTTTCCATCTTGCAATCTCGTCCTCAAACCATTTTTGATAAACCACCATGCTGCTATCTTTCCCTTATTACATGGAATATGCTTCTTTTTTGTCGGTGTATGTGTCTTCAACTAGTGTTATTGGCTAGTAATTGTTTCCTTTCTACCTCTTTTTTTGCAAACAGGGCTATCCATTTCACCTCGTTGCTATTGCAACCTTTTGGTGAACTACACAAATCACTTTTTTCTTAAGAGTGTTTTGTGCAGTTCCGCCAAAATGTCACACGGGCAACATTTTTATATTTCTGTGGGACTGCAGAAAGGGAGATTGGTTTTGCTATCCTCCTCATCCAACTCCGTGCCTAATCTTCTCCAACAAGTAGTTAGTCCTAAAGAGAGATCGCAGAGGTGATTGGCTTCTATTTGTGTGTGTTATGTTTCATCATCTAGTTCCACTATTACTGTAATCACACTGACTGGATATCTTTGCAAACAGGGATGGTTAGCTCGATTTTAGTGGACCTGCAAAAAATGATCGGATTGTGGTGTCCTCCGTACACCTCTTTTTGGCTACAGAGCTGGGTGAAACTAGCTGCGAAGCAATGAACAATGTGCCTAGGAAACGGAGCCATGCCTACGAACATCATCGATCAATTATATTTTTTTCTTTATTTGTACACCTTCTCACAACTTTGTCTTCAGTTGTGATGTGAATATTGGCGCTGATCTGCAAACCATTGAGATGCATTAGCAACCATGGTAGTTTCATTTGTATTTGATGGAATGTTGTAACGAGATAATCTTGAGGCAAGAGGACACATGAATCCTAAGTTGAAACCTATTTTTTTCTTGCAGGAACCAAAGTTGAAACCTTCATAGCATCACAGTACAATTTCATTAAAATTATGCGTACATATAAACAAATCCTGAAGGATTGATAGCAATGCCAGAAACAATTCAACTTCGTTTCGCCGACATGTGGGACATCCTTCATCCGGTTCCACCTGCCATGTAGCAATATTGAGTGCACAACTGCAGGGAAAGATTCACCCCAGTCGTTGCGCCGCAGTAGTAATGACTAGTGAGCAGTCAAATCACAGAGCCCCACCTTCGCCACAGTAAGTTGCTCGGACGAAGCAACCATCATTTCTGTGTTCGTTGAATCCGCTGGTACTCCCATATTCCCAAAGTAATAAGTTGATCGGGTGAAACAACCATCACTTCACCTTTCCCATAGTAAGTACTAGTACCTCCTAATTGGAGATAGTTCTCATTGGGCCCACTGAAAAATCACTCTTCTCTCTCCATCAAGTGCATTTATTGTCAATCTAACCCTGTCACCGAAACACCTCTTTGGCTACAGTTAGTTCAGGGTTAGTCATGAGTTAGTCTAACCTCTAGCTAAGTTAGAGTATCCAAACAGGAGCAGTATAGGACATGCAAGTTGCTCAAAGCATACAGTCAAATTCGTACATGAAAGGATCTTTCTTCTTTTTGAAAACGGAACGTGAAAGGATCTTCGAATGATATAATTTTCAAATTATATAAAATCTTATCAATAATCAAAGGCATCCTCGAAGAATACATAGGCCCTATATAAAATCTTATCAATAGTCAAAACCAAGTGTTACTACTACACCAAACAAGTTCAAAACGAGAAACTGGACCCACTCACGGCATGACACGCCTGTCTCGTTTGGTCCATCGGTCAAAGCGCTTCCTCTTCTTGGCATAACAATAGAGTACAGTAATTTTTTTAGAATGCTCTTGGCATGTCGCTAACATGTGATGAGTTAACCGACCTCAGTAGATGGCAAAAACGCCAGCCCGCCGCACTTTGAGACAGACAAGGAGCGAGAAGCGATATGAGCTGGTGGATTACTAGAGGTAGGTGTCGCACGGAGGCCAAGAAATATGGTGATAGCGTGGGTTAGCCATGTAGTATGATGATGTAACTACACTGAGCTGCCGTGTTTCGTACTCTTCCAGTCTACTGTGGAGATGATTTGTTGATTTTGTATCACTGAATAATATAAAATATTATGAGTGTAGACGCTCCACCACGAGGTTCCTTGCTCCTTCTCGGTCGTCGGTAATCTATGTTCTTCCACTCTCTTTTTTACGTGAGCTTTGTTCATCCTTTTCCCAACACGCGGCAACTCGCAGAACGATGAGAAGCTTGCTTACTACGCCTTCTCCCTCACCAACGCGTGCGCGGTATGTTGTCTAGGAATCCGCATATAGCTAGGCTCTTGCATGAGAGCCCACTCCCCTTAGGCCCGGTTTGGTTCATAAGTCCTAGGACTTTTTTAGTCCCAATTAAAAAGTCCCTAGTCCCTAAAAAAGTCCCTTCCTGTTTGTTTCCAAGGACTAAAAAGTCCCTAGTCCCTCCCTAGAGGTTATTAAATGACATGTAAAAGACCATGTTACCCCTAGTATACAGAAAAATAACAACCAGACAACACCATGGGGCGGCAGGGCAATGGGTGCAGGGAGGGGCATTGTTGGAAAAGTCCCAAAAAGTCCCAAAAAAGACTCTCCTTGAGAGTTGTCACGACCGGATTTTGGGATATAAGTTCCCAGAAAAACGGCCTGTGTGCTCACCAGCCCCAGGATTACTGTTAGCTGATGAGGTACCAACTTGATACAAGAATTCCAAGCAAGGGTACAAAAATATGTAGTACAAGACCATTTAGGCCTAGGAGTACAACACTTGGTTTCTAATGGTTGAGGGCGGAAGCGGTTGGAAACATCTGCGTCTATGGGACTCCATTTCCCACAAGAACAGCTGACCAGGATAACTCCTATCTTCGCGAGGCTGCAAATGTCAACGCGTAGGTTCCGAGGTTTTCACCGCGATGCTTATCTCCAAGCAAGGAATCTGACCAAGACAATAGCCAGGGACAAGCCAGTGAGTACGTTTGAATGTACTCGCAAACATTAAGAACACGGGTATAATATATCAAACAAGCTCCGGATTATTTTGTGATCACTCGTTTGTGACGAAAAGTACGAAAACCATGATGCACACATGTGGGTGAAATAAATGAATATAAAGTACTGGGTGCCAAGCGAGGGTCTGAATGACTCCTCGAGCGGAAACTGCAAGAATAGTAATACTGGTGCCAAACGAGGGTCTGAATGACTCCTCGAGAGGAAAATTGCAAGAATAATAATACTGGTGCCAAACGAGGGTCTGAATGACTCCTCGAGAGGAAAATTGCAAGAATAATAATACTGGTGCCAAACGAGGGTCTGAATGACTCCTCGAGAGGAAAACTGCAGGAATAATAATGCCGCAGTCGGGCGTCGGGGCGACACCACAGAAAGGGCTTATAAAAGAATAATCACAGTGAATATCCAGGAGGTAGAACCATCCCAGGGATACTCAATAATAAACGTAATATAAATGGTTAGTCCAAAATAATAAAGATCATAATCCATAGGTGCCATAATCATAAACAATATTTAGTGTAGTCGTTTCTCCATCCGAAAACCGATAATTTAGTCAAGCCGTATCTCCATCCGAATACCGTTACTACGATCCAGTTAACCATGTCTCCATCCGAATACCGTTACTGAGCTCTAGTTAAATCGTTCTCCATCCGAATACCGTTACTGAGTTCTAGTTAAATCGTTCTCCATCCGAATACCGTTACTGAGATTCGAGTGAGACTGTGGTCTTTACTCAAGAACATGACTGTCCAACAGGATATATCCTCTGCAGAGGGAGTACCATTTTCCACGAGTAACGGGTTTACTTAGTCCCTCGGGACTAATTCCGTCTACGGTCTTTTAATTGAAAACACGCCTGACCTGCACACACCAGCTTAACTCACCGGTGTCTGGAATCACCCACGACACCGGTCAAGCGAAACTCTAAGTGGGGAGGCTACAACCTCAACGTAGCATGGGATCACAAAATTTATACCGCGCGCAAACTAGGGGAGCTACCCCTTCGGCTACAACCGAAACACCCATGCCCCCGGACCGGATGACTGGCTTTAATCCATGGCCATGGGACCCTCATCACGGCCTCTCTGTACGGTGTGTGCTTTGGAAAGGGGTTGACAACCTACTGAACCATACCCTGTCCCCTGCAGGGACAAGTGGTGGTACCAACAAATAAGGAAGCTATTGATCAAGACTCGGTCTACAACCGAATCAGGTGGTCCAAGTATCCTCCATCAATATTACCACTAGTGAAATAAATCACCACTCCTCGAGCCTCACCATGCCATGCCGGGCATACTCGTCTCGACGAGGGACTAGGGACAAGCTCGTGTCTACCCAAGACCACGACTTTCCCGGCTTCCTACCGGTATGCATGAGAAGCTCACGAGGATGATCCAAATCATTAGTGTATCTAATGCTGACCACAAAACAACACCAAAGTGTACTCATGTACGAGACTATATCGATACATAAGGCAAACACATACTCCAAGTCAAAAGGTGTTGTGATCGAATCAGAATACCACAACGAAATATTATGCCAGAGTTCAGAAATGCTTGCCTTCAAGAGTATGCAAAGGATGCACTTATTGGAAGCTTTCCTTTTTCTCCAAAACTCCTATTTTGCAAAATACACAAATAACAAATATTTCAAACACAGTACCAAAAATTGTCTCAAATATTTTTGAAATAAATCTTAAAATAAACTAGATGAAATTTGAGAGAGGTAGAAAAAAGAATCAACTCATTTGGAGTTTTATTTTAAAAGTTATAGCCAGTCAAAGTTTGGTCAAATCTCTGTTTTTAAATAAAACCAGAAAAGAAAACGATTCAGAAGAAAATACGCTTTCGCAGTAGAGGAGACGCACTCGGGAGTTTGCGCCTTCACTTAAACAGAGAGAGAACGGCCGCGCGGGTCACTGACAGTGGGTCCAGAGGGCCCACTGGTCAGGTTTGACCGTTCTTCCCTCCTTCTCCTTTCTTCTGCCCGACGGGAGCGGGGCTCCGGCGATCGCCGTCGACGAACGACAGCACCTCACGGGCATCCAAGGGCAGGGATGGAACGGCCAGACCGAGGCGGTCCTCTGGGTGGTAGTTGGGTCGGCGGAGGTGGAAGGAGTCGCCGACGGCGAGCTCCGCGGCGGAGAGGGCTACGGTGGCGAAGTGATATCTGGGCTCTGGTGATCCTTGGCCGAAGCGGAGGCGCTAGGAAGCTCCGCATGACTACGGGGGAGTTCTTGGTGGCGTTGGATTGGCGGGGGAAGCTCCGGTTGCGACGAACGGCACTGGATTGTGGCGGCGACCGAACTTGCCGGAGGCGGGGAAGAAAGAGCTTTCCCGTCGATTACTGGCTGTGGGAGGGCCATGGGGGTGGTCTGGGGTTGCTTGAGTGCTAGGAGGGGCTCGGGGTTCCCTTTAAATAGGCGCTCGAGGCTGGCTCCCGCGGTGGCCGAGGATAAGATCGCCGGCGACCACTTTTCTGTAGTTGCAGGGCATCATGGCGGCGACGAAAGCGTGCCGACGAGCGGGAGGATAAGCACGACCTGTGCTCTGGGGCAGCTGGCGTGCGCTGGCGGTTTGGGCGGCGCCGTCCGCGGCGGAATCCGCTGCCGACGCCGGCGTGCTGCCAAGGCGGCGCTGCAGGGTGCCAGGGAGAGCTTGGAGGGTACTGGAGAGAGGGTGAGTGCCTGGCGTGGTTCGGCAGGCGAGCAGGGGTCAGAGATGGGATGCGACGAGGGCAGAGCGGCGTGTCGGCTCAGTGCGCGCGCGTGCAAAACGTGCGCTCTGGGCGCGCCCAGAGCACGCACGGCTGGTGTTCGACGCAATGCCAGCGCGCTCTAGAGAGCTTGGGTGAGGCTGGCAAAGAATAGAACAAGGGTAGGGGTGGCTAGGAGCTCAGTGGACAAGGTGGAGAGGTCAGGGGTTCAAGTCGACAATGCAAGCTAGCAGACATGCCAAAAATGTTCCTGCACACAGGGTGCTCGACAGAATGCCATGGTTAGTTAGGCAACTCTTGGGGTGGCCAAACTCTCCAGATCCTAGTCTCTTTAGGAGCTCAAGAAGGTGGTAAGGTCAGTATGGCAAAAACAGACAGTTGATAGTGCAAGTTTCTGAGAAAACCAGTTTTGGGCAGAAACTAAAGGCTATCATTGCATGCACCATAAATATGCCAATGGGTCCAATCTCCTGGACTTAAGAGTTTGGTATGGAGGGCTACAAGTAGGAAAAAGCTCAGGGTTACTAGAGCAAGGAAAAATATGGTTGCAGTACAAATCACCAAATTGGGCCAGAATGCAAAAGAGGTTGATCCACTCAAATTTTTCAAAGAACATCACTGGGTTTTTGCTTGAAGATGGATTGTATGCATCCATTGACATCTCCAAACACTTGGAAGAATTTTTAAAGAAATATTTAAATGGGTTGTAGTGCAAAAGTGCCTACTGGACCAGATTGGAAAAGTTGGTGTAGAGCTCAAAATCTCCAATGGCCAAAAGGTATTTTTGCATAAAAGTGATGTGGAAATATCACATGACATCCCCAAATTTTGGTGGAAATTTTAAATGCATTTGTTAAGTGGTTGCAGTGCAAAACAGGCTCCAAATGCAAAAGAAATCCTTTTAAAAGAATAACTCTAAAAAAATAAATTTAGCAAAATTTGAATCCACTGATAAATAATTGTTTTATTTTAGAGAGTAATCAAGTCCAACAATACCTTGGAAGGTTTTTCCCTACTAGAGGCAAAAATCCAAAATCACAAAAGGTAAAACTTGACGAAAATGGAAAAGTTTTATTTCCTGGCAACATTTTAATAAATAAAACAAGGCCAAAATTTTTGGGGTGTCACAACACTACCCCCCTTAAGAAAAATCTCGTCCTCGAGATTTGTTAAAAGTTGTTTTGAAAAAAAAAAATTTATCAAAGAAATCCTTCAATTGCACAAAAACAAAACGGCTAGAGTGAGAGGGCAATAAGTGGTGTAAAACCACAGTGTGGTACACTGGCGTAGCGTGGAAAAATCCACGGTTAGGGAAAACGAGATATTTCTACGCAGATATAGTAATTTAGAATAAATTCTAAATTACTAAAATACGCTGGAGAGCATAGTGCTCTCTTTGGCTGACAGGTGGACCCAGGGCCCACTGTCGGCCTCTTCTCCTACCTCTGGCTCTCTCTTCTCTCTCGCGCGTTCTCCCGCGCTTCCTCCACCGGCGATGCCTAGCTCGTAGGGCATCGAGGCCGTACCGTGGTAGTGCGCGGCGTGCTTGCTGCCGGTGCAGCGTGCACTCACCTCGCGGGCCAGGGCGCTGTCGGCACTGCTCGCGGACTCGCCTCCGAACACCGGCGGTCGAGCGACGAGTGGCGCTGGTGGACCTCGCCCACCGTACACCGATCTCAGGATATAAAACGATCGCGGTGCTCCTCTCTTCTTCCTCATACCTGGCCTCGCTTCTACTTCTCCTTCTCCTCCATAGCTGCTGGCAGGAGCTCGAGCCGAGGCTCTAATGGCGGAGGCAATGCCGGACTGGTATGTGGTCCTGGTGTGTGGAGGCTTGGCGGTGCTGCTGGGGTTCTCTGTGCTCCTGTGCGCGATGATCCTGGATGATCGTCGTGATGCTGCCGCACCAGTGTTAGCTCTTCGCGGTGGCGGCGATCACGTGGATTAGGCGCGGCCTCGGGGCTGACTGTCGTCGGTGTGCTGGGGCAGCTTGCGCTCGAATGAACACTCACAAATCTCTCTTACTGAGACTGTGGTGTCCTCGAGTGTGGTTAGATAGGCGCAAAAATGTGCTCAAGGATTTGTAATAGTGCTCGAGGTCGAGTGGTGGCTGCTGAGAGTTTGCCGATATGATGCTGCGCGAATAAAAAAAATCCAAGTCGTGAAAATATATACGCGGCAGTGACTTGGGGAAAGAATTCTCCTCGAAAAAACATGTTGCGAGAGAAGAAATAATTAAAACCGAACTAACAGCAGTAAAACTGCTCACAAAACAGGAACTAAAGAAAATCGGATCCGTTGCACAAAGATTTTACGAACAAGCTGCAACACATAAATACAAGTACTGGACAATAAATACATCAGAGGCGTTTACATGGAAAACGGTAAAAAGACAGGGTCCTGAGAAAATGCCTCTGGCACTGGGGCACACTCCTCTTCTACCGGGGGAAGCGGGTTGACTAGCCGATGAATGCGCCCTTCTTGGTCAGGCCTCAGTGGTCTGCCAATAGCGATCCGAGGATTTAAATCAGCGAGGCTCTGGAGATAACCCATTACCTGCTGAGTTAAACGCTCCTGAGCGATGACGTACTGGGCAAGGTTGGCCAGTACTGGATCTCTCTCAATGCGTCCACCGGGAAAAGATGCAACTTCTCCGGGTGCTGCATGACTCAGAAAATAATAGTATCCTCGCTCGCTGGCATAGGGTACTGCGAATCGAAGACGAGTGAGCGCCTCGTACGCAGCAGCTTCTATAGCCATATGCGGAGTCGGCATGGATTTCCCCACGAAGGAGACTTCCGTTGGGTCTTGGTTTGGGTACGCGGGAGGGATGTGCACCACTGCCCAATATTTCGAGGTGGAAGGGGTGATCCTTGATTTGAGCAACTCATACTGGGGTGGACGGGTGGCACTCATAGTACTGCAGGTAAAGTCCCACAATAATTTGACAAAACTGCCCGGGGTTGCGTCTGGGGTTCTCAGATAAATACTGGGGGTCGACATGGCAAGGAATGGCTGTGAGTGCTGCGCACAAAGATGAGGGGTGCTTGGCAAGGTCACGAAGTGGCCTTTATATAGCACTGGGGCTGGGTTATCTGCCGAGGTGAAGGGTAACTGGCTGTCGATCCTGTTCTCGGGTCAAAGCCACAGATATACACATCGCATAAATGTGACGCATTACTGTGGGTGCCGTCGGGGTGGGTCTTGGTAGCTGCGCCCGAAAAATAAAAAATGCAACTGTACGCCAACGTACACATGCATAGCTACTACTCAAAAAAATAAGAGCGCTCAAACAGACAGCATGCAACAAAAGCGATACAAGGCCACACATTACAAAGCGTAGGAAAACTAAGGCTCGATACAACTTTGAGCGACTTAGTCTACTTCGTTAGTGTCTAAGTGGGCTGGCCTTGCGGACGCCGATGCTTCTCCACGGTTCTCACCGTCGGGATTTGCTGGCTGAGGCTGAGGTGCTGCAGGGTCGGGGAAATGGTGATGACCATCGCGGGGGTTGTTGGCAACAATCCCGTTGGAATGGGTTCCCAAAAGGCGACGAAGCGCTTCTGGGGTCACCAAAGCACTCTGGTTGAGGGCTGGCGCAGACCTCAAGGGATCGATCGGGTGTCCGAACAGCACGACTGGGTTGTCGGTGTCGGGCTCCGCTTCTCTTCTCGCCGGGGCTCGGCGAACCAGCTCTCCACGAGCTGCGATCAGATCGAGAGTGACCTGGTCGAACAGTTGCTCTAGTGTGCTTACATAGCGCACCAGATGCAATAGTGCTGGATACGTCTCGTGGTCTCCATTGGCAACCTGGGGCGGCCTACCATACCCGTCACGACTGGGGTAGTAGTAGAACGAGCGACAGTTAACTCTGGGCGACAAGTGCCGGAGTTGAACTATAGCTTCTCGGGCTGCCAGTTGGATGGCTTGTGGCTCAAAGGAAGTTGTCCTTCTAGTGAACCTGTAGGGGCGTTCTGGCGACAGACCCCTACCGTAGATGTGCACAGTGGCCCAGTACTGACGGCTCTCACCGTACATGGGTCCCTGGTACACAACATACTCAGGAGGTTCCTCTAACGCATAGGCACGACGGGTGAGGTTTGCGAGCACGGTCACAAAACCTCCAAGGTTGGTCGCTGTGGTCTCATTGTGAACAATGGGGCCAGGCATCGTGGCTTGGTTTGGGGAAAGAGGCTGTGCTGTGATTGAGGCTAGCGTGCCCTTTTTATAGTGAAAGGGGACGGAGTCTTCCTCCGCACGCTTGCGATAGAGACTGGTTGGGTGTCGGTCACTGGCGCGTGATCGACGGGCTAGGCTGATAGGTTGGGCACCGTCCGCCGAAAAGGGCGTCGGGTCACTGTGGGGCTACCTTACGCGGGAAGCTTGACCGGGGTTAGGCTAAGGTCTGGTGGTTTGGGTTAACCTAGGTTTATTGACCTGGCTAAGATAGGATTAGCCAATGGTCAGCCTGGCTCTGATACCAAGTCTGTCACGACCGGATTTTGGGATATAAGTTCCCAGAAAAACGGCCTGTGTGCTCACCAGCCCCAGGATTACTGTTAGCTGATGAGGTACCAACTTGATACAAGAATTCCAAGCAAGGTACAAAAATATGTAGTACAAGACCATTTAGGCCTAGGAGTACAACACTTGGTTTCTAATGGTTGAGGGCGGAAGCGGTTGGAAACATCTGCGTCTATGGGACTCCATTTCCCACAAGAACAGCTGACCAGGATAACTCCTATCTTCGCGAGGCTGCAAATGTCAACGCGTAGGTTCCGAGGTTTTCACCGCGATGCTTATCTCCAAGCAAGGAATCTGACCAAGACAATAGCCAGGGACAAGCCAGTGAGTACGTTTGAATGTACTCGCAAACATTAAGAACACGGGTATAATATATCAAACAAGCTCCGGATTATTTTGTGATCACTCGTCTGTCATGAATAGTACGAAAACCATGATGCACACATGTGGGTGAAATAAACGAATATATAGTACTGGGTGCCAAGCGAGGGTCTGAATGACTCCTCGAGCGGAAACTGCAAGAATAGTAATACTGGTGCCAAACGAGGGTCTGAATGACTCCTCGAGAGGAAAATTGCAAGAATAATAATACTGGTGCCAAACGAGGGTCTGAATGACTCCTCGAGAGGAAAATTGCAAGAATAATAATACTGGTGCCAAACGAGGGTCTGAATGACTCCTCGAGAGGAAAACTGCAGGAATAATAATGCCGCAGTCGGGCGTCGGGGCGACACCACAGAAAGGGCTTATAAAAGAATAATCACAGTGAATATCCAGGAGGTAGAACCATCCCAGGGATACTCAATAATACACGTAATATAAATGGTTAGTCCAAAATAATAAAGATCATAATCCATAGGTGCCATAATCATAAACAATATTTAGTGCAGTCGTTTCTCCATCCGAAAACCGATAATTTAGTCAAGCCGTATCTCCATCCGAATACCGTTACTACGATCCAGTTAACCGTGTCTCCATCCGAATACCGTTACTGAGCTCTAGTTAAATCGTTCTCCATCCGAATACCATTACTGAGTTCTAGTTAAATCGTTCTCCATCCGAATACCGTTACTGAGATTCGAGTGAGACTGTGGTCTTTACTCAAGAACATGACTGTCCAACAGGATATATCCTCTGCAGAGGGAGTACCATTTTCCATGAGTAACGGGTTTACTTAGTCCCTTGGGACTAATTCCGTCTACGGTCTTTTAATTGAAAACACGCCTGACCTGCACACACCAGCTTAACTCACCGGTGTCTGGAATCACCCACGACACCGGTCAAGTGAAACTCTTAGTGGGGAGGCTACAACCTCGACCCAGCATGGGATCACAAAATTTATACCGCGCGCAAACTAGGGGAGCTACCCCTTCGGCTACAACCGAAACACCCATGCCCCCGGACCGGATGACTGGCTTTAATCCATGGCCATGGGACCCTCATCACGGCCTCTCTGTACGGTGTGTGCTTTGGAAAGGGGTTGACAACCTACTGAACCATACCCTGTCCCCTGCAGGGACAAGTGGTGGTACCAACAAATAAGGAAGCCATTGATCAAGACTCGGTCTACAACCGACTCAGGTGGTCCAAGTATCCTCCATCAATATTACCACTAGTGAAATAAATCACCACTCCTCGAGCCTCACCATGCCATGCCGGGCATACTCGTCTCGACGAGGGACTAGGGACAAGCTCATGTCTACCCAAGACCACGACTTTCCCGGCTTCCTACCGGTATGCATGAGAAGCTCACGAGGATGATCCAAATCATTAGTGTATCTATTGCTGACCACAAAACAACACCAAAGTGTACTCATGTACAAGACTATATCGATACATAAGGCAAACGCATACTCCAAGTCAAAAGGTGTTGTGATCAAATCAGAACACCACAATGAAATATTATGCCAGAGTTCAGAAATGCTTGCCTTCAAGAGTATGCAAAGGATGCACTTATTGGAAGCTTTCCTTTTTCTCCAAAACTCCTATTTTGCAAAATACACAAATAACAAATATTTCAAACACAGTACCAAAAATTGTCTCAAATATTTTTGAAATAAATCTTAAAATAAACTAGATGAAATTTGAGAGAGGTAGGAAAAAGAATCAACTCATTTGGAGTTTTATTTTAAAAGTTATAGCCAGTCAATGGTCAAATCTCTGTTTTTAAATAAAACCAGAAAAGAAAACGATTCAGAAGAAAATACGCTTTCGCAGTAGAGGAGACGCACTCGGGAGTTTGCGCCTTCACTTAAATAGAGAGAGAACGGCCGCGCGGGTCACTGACAGTGGGTCCAGAGGGCCCACTGGTCAGGTTTGACCGTTCTTCCCTCCTTCTCCTTTCTTCTGCCCGACAGGAGCGGGGCTCCGGCGATCGCCGTCGACGAACGACAGCACCTCACGGGCATCCAAGGGCGGGGATGGAACGGCCAGACCGAGGCGGTCCTCTGGGTGGTAGTTGGGTCGGCGGAGGTGGAAGGAGTCGCCGGCGGCGAGCTCCGCGGCGGAGAGGGCTACGGTAGCGAAGTGATATCTGGGCTCCGGTGATCCTTGGCCGAAGCGGAGGCGCTAGGAAGCTCCGCACGACTACGGGGGAGTTCTTGGTGGCGTTGGATTGGCGGGGGAAGCTCCGGTTGCGACGAACGGCACTGGATTGTGGCGGCGACCGAACTTGCCGGAGGCGGGGAAGAAAGAGCTTTCCCGTCGATTGCTGGCTGTGGGAGGGCCATGGGGGTGGTCTGGGGTTGCTTGAGTGCTCGGAGGGGCTCGGGGTTCCCTTTAAATAGGCGCTCGAGGCTGGCTCCCACGGTGGCCGAGGATAAGATCGCCGGCGACCACTTTTCTGTAGTTGCAGGGCATCATGGCAGCGACGAAAGCGTGCCGACGAGCGGGAGGACAAGCACGACCTGTGCTCTGGGGCAGCTGGCGTGCGCTGGCGGTTTGGGCGGCGCCGTCCGCGGCGGAATCCGCTGCCGACGCCGGCGTGCTGCCAAGGCGGCGCTGCAGGGTGCCAGGGAGAGCTTGGAGGGTACTGGAGAGAGGGCGAGTGCCTGGCGTGGTTCGGCAGGCGAGCAGGGGTCAGAGATGGGACGCGACGAGGGCGGCAGAGCGGCGTGTCGGCTCAGTGCGCGCGCGTGCAAAACGTGCGCTCTGGGCGCGCCCAGAGCACGCACGGCTAGTGTTCGACGCAATGCCAGCGCGCTCTAGAGAGCTTGGGTGAGGCTGGCAAAGAACAGAACAAGGGTAGGGGTGGCTAGGAGCTCAGTGGACAAGGTGGAGAGGTCAGGGGTTCAAGTCCACAATGCAAGCTAGCAGACATGCCAAAAATGTTCCTGCACACAGGGTGCTCGACAGAATGCCATGGTTAGTTAGGCAACTCTTGGGGTGGCCAAACTCTCCAGATCCTAGTCTCTTTAGGAGCTCAAGAAGGTGGTAAGGTCAGTATGGCAAAAACGGACAGTTGATAGTGCAAGTTTCTGAGAAAACCAGTTTTGGGCAGAAACTAAAGGCTATCATTGCATGCACCAAAAATATGCCAATGGGTCCAATCTCCTGGACTTAAGAGTTTGGTAGGGAGGGCTACAAGTAGGAAAAAGCTCAGGGTTACTAGAGCAAGGAAAAATATGGTTGCAGTACAAATCACCAAATTGGGCCAGAATGCAAAAGAGGTTGATCCACTCAAATTTTTCAAAGAACATCACTGGGTTTTTTCTTGAAGATGGATTGTATGCATCCATTGACATCTCCAAACGCTTGGAAGAATTTTTAAAGAAATATTTAAATGGGTTGTAGTGCAAAAGTGCCTACTGGACCAGATTGGAAAAGTTGGTGTAGAGCTCAAAATCTCCAATGGACAAAAGGTATTTTTGCATAAAAGTGATGTGGAAATATCACATGACATCCCCAAATTTTGGTGGAAATTTTAAATGCATTTGTCAAGTGGTTGCAGTGCAAAACAGGCTCCAAATGCAAAAGAAATCCTTTTAAAAGAATAACTCTGAAAAAATAAATTTAGCAAAATTTGAATCCACTGATAAATAATTGTTTTATTTTAGAGAGTAATCAAGTCCAACAATACCTTGGAAGGTTTTTCCCTACTAGAGGCAAAAATCCAAAATCACAAAAGGTAAAACTTGACGAAAATGGAGAAGTTTTATTTCCTGGCAACATTTTAATAAATAAAACAAGGCCAAATTTTTTGGGGTGTCACAAGAGTCTTCTTCATTTAGTCCCAAAAAGCAACTTTTGGTCCCTAGTAGTCCCTCCTGTTTGGTTAAAAAGTCTCTAAGAGGGACTTTTTCTAGTCCCTATACCAAAAAGTCCCTGGAAACAAACACCCCCTTAGACTACCCACAGTGGGAGTAACATAGATGGTAACATCACACATATCAAGGCAAAATAGATGATGTGGCGAGTAATTAATGAGAAAAGAGAAGCATGCGGTAACATAGCTAGTTACTGTAACATCACACATACCAAGACGAGTCGAGTCTACAACCTGATAAATGAAGTGTTGCATGACACCACACATACTCCCCACTATAGAGGTAGTACTCTAAGTTACTACCCATTGTGGCTAGTCTTACTTTTTCATCACTCTCTCCTCCACATAGGCAAAAAATGCCATGTAAGCGGGCTATAAGCCCACTATTATACTTGCGGGAGAGAGAGATGTGAAAAAGTAAGGGGAGTGGGCTCTCATGCAAGAGCCTAGCTATATACGCGTTCCTAGGTAAATGCAATAAATGCGAAGAAAGAGATAGAGAGAAGATGGAAAAAAGTAGAGTAATAATGTACTAATAGTCAACCTTATAGCCCACACTATTGCATGAGTGCATATAGATGATGGCGGTTCCTTGTAGCCATCAGTGGGCTATATTATTATTAACCATGCTGGGTAGTAACATAAATGTAGTCATAGTGGGCAGTAATTTAGACTAGTAACATATGCATGTTACTAGTTTATGTCACTATCATCATAGTGGGTAGTAACATAAATGTAGTGTCATGCAAGCCTTCATTTATTATGTTCTAGACTCATTTTGCATTGGTGTGCATTATGTTATGGTAACATATTATGTTACTACAAACACCTCTCTCCTCATTAACTCCATGCCACATAATCATATATGTCTTGGGATGCGTTACGTTCAAAAAACCTTTGATTAACATGTGTTCAAAAAACAAAAACAAATGTCAAAAATTACAAAACAAAGACCTTGATATTAACTAGACGGATGGGTCACTACAAAGGCTTATAATAAACCTTTGCAGTAACCCATCCCTCTAGTTAACATCGAGTCCACTTCCCATCCTACACCAGCCTCAACACAGTTAACTTGGGAGTTCTGTTAGATGAGCTATCGATAGGGAAGTTAGTCCTTGCTGATATAGGATGCCTCTTCGTATCCTTTATGGTGTATCCAGATGACCACATGTTGCCGCCCAATAGCCAATGCCATGTCCCCTGCGAATGTAGAAGTTTCCCTCCCTTGTCTTAGAGCAAGTATAATAAGCTTATGTAAGCAGGTTGTAAGGGTTAAAATATTATTTTTCTGCTGACATGGAGGGGAGAGAAGAGGAGAGAGAAGATGAGCCGGCTAAAGAATAAGAGCCAGCTGCAACACGTGCTCCTATGCAGTATGTGAGAGTGGAAGGTGGGCCCTGTATTGATGAAATAGCACATCTTTGTATCTTAGGTTGTGCACCGTGACCAAGGAGGAGGGGAAAATGAGAGAACTTAATGTTTATTTGCTAATTAATAGCATTGCATGCAATGAACTAACCACTGCATGTCGTGTTTCGTAGTCTCAAGTCATTAAAAGCATGCACACCCACATCTGTTATTGGTTGATATGTCAAGAAACAAGAAACGAGGTAGAAGTTAATGCACCGCTCCTAAGTGTTTTGGGATTATTTGGTTTTCGTAAGATGACTTACACACCTAGACGGAGGGAGTATTATACTTGAAGGCTACAAGGTTTGCTATAGATGACGTGGCAATGTCATGTAGCCATCACTACAAGAAATATGTCAACTTGTGACCTTCTGTCAGTGACCCTGGAAGAATTGGTCATAAATCTACGACCATTTGAGAACAATTGGCCAAAAGCTGTTCGGGGGGCTCCAAACCCTAAACTATAGCGACCATTTTGGTCAGAAAGGTCGTAATTTCCTTACACAAAATGGTCATAAAGCAGACAACACTGGTCCGCTGCCTTATTTCTAGCTGATCACGACCAATATAGATGGTCATAACCTTGTAAATTCTAGTGGATTGCTATGACTAGGCGCCACCTCATCAGTTTTGCCTATGTGTCATGTCCATGTGTCAATTTTTGCCCTAGGTTGTGAAGCAACCTATATTTTTGTCATTCCAAAAATTCCCAAAAAATCTCATAAATTCTTTGGGTCATATCTTCGTCAAATATGTAAAAAACCTTCCTTGCCTAGTTCAAAAATAATTCAACAATATTCATTTTCCTATTCTGTTCAGAACAACACTTTGTGAAGAAAGTGCTATTTATATATTCTTGATTGCCCTCAAAATTTTTGGTCACTCTTTCCTATCCAAATCATTGCCTCATGACAAAATTTAGCTCCATTTGCCCAATAAATCTTCCTCGGCAAATTTCCAAAGTTTTTGTCCACCTAGAAGCATTGTGAAGGAAGTACCATTTTTATATATCCAAATGACATGAAATTTATACAGTTCCTTCATATGCCCAAATTATCACCCTCCTCCAAATTGCAGCTCAGTCAAATCATCTATGTGAGCCCAGGTTCAATTTATATTTTATGGCCAGATCGGCACATTGCAAAGCAAGTGTTATCTAGACCCCTCATATTACCCTCAAACTTTTTGGGCACTCTTCCATACCAAAATCATTGCCACATGATAATATTCAGCTCCATTTTCCTAGTAAATCTTTCTCAGAAAGTTTCCAAAGTTTCTATCTCGAGAGAAGCTTTGTGAAGTAAGTACTAGCTAGGCTTGCCCAAATGATCTAGAAATTTACCAAGGCATGACCATACCTATGTAACTTACCTACACCAAATTTGAGCTCATTTCATTTATCCAATTTCTCTCGCTAATTTTCCCAAGTTTCTGTCCAGAGAAGAGCATTGTGAAGGAAGTACCACTTTGGCATGTCGAAATGGTAGTTATTTCCTATGCCCAAATAACCATCCTCCACCAAATTTCAACTCAATCGATTCATTATTTTGAGCCAGCTTCAACATTCATATTTATGTCCAATGTGGTACTTTGCAAAGCAAGTACCACCTAGGCTCCTCCATTTGAGCTAAAAATTTGTGAAGACAGTCTTCTTAGTAGATGATCATCCTCAGCCAAAACTTACGCCCATTGGCCATGTGCATTTCTCGTACTGCTAATCAAACACTTTGCTGGTAATTCATGTTTGAGCATAGTTCGGTCTCCTCGTGAGAATCTTCTACTGTCATTTTGTTCCTAGAACCTACATGGGGAGTGCCCGACCTACTAGACATGCCTAGGCTGCCCAGATCGCATGGAAACGCCACGGTCACGCGGTGACCACGCGGCGGGCATGCGAGTTTACGCGCTCTGGAGTTGGGGCCCTCAGCCACCGTCCAAACCTCGACATATCGCCACCAACCCATGAATTTCTGATTAAATAGATACTTATGTAACTAGAAATGATTTTTGGAAAAAAATAAAGAGGAAACTATGAGGCAGTTGCAGTTCAAATTTGACCTGCTTCCTACTAAACCAGTGGAAATTTGTCTTTTTCACGAGAGGTGGATAAAAGCTTTTGACACCCAACCATTTGGTCAATTGTGCATTAAACATGTCCTAGTATTTTAGAAAATTCATTTGGTACAATTTTGCAACAGTTATATGGTAGGCCCTTCACAAAAAACTCATTTGGGGCACTCAAAAATGGAAAATGAAATTTCCGTCCAAAGAAAATGAAAATTTTCTTAGGCAACATTGTTTGTCATTCCAATATGCACCCTTTTGCACAATATTAGATCATTTAAACAAACTATGCCAAGAATGTGGCCATAAGATTGAGCATTTGGGTTGAAAGCCATGAATCTTCACACATGATAGCTCACTTATGAGAACACTTTTTAAAAATAATTGTCGTATTACAAGTTTATTATTTTTCCTGGTAACTTAGTCACATATAATGACACAAGGCAAAGGTTTTCCAATTTTTATTTTTTTATTTTTTATGCCCATTTCAAAATGTGGTCAAAACAGCGGGAATGACCGTTCCAAGTTAGTGGTTGAATCTTGGAATTTTTTTGGTGTTTATCTGATTAAATAGATACTTAAGTACCTAGAAATGATTTTTGGAAAAAATAAAGAGGAAACTATGAGGCAGCTGCAGTTCAAATTTGACCCGCTTCCTACTGAACGACGGAAATTTGTCTTTTTCACGAGAGGTGGATAAAAACTTTTGAAAACCAAACATTTGGCCAATTGTGCATTAAAAATGTCCTAGTATTTTAGAAAATTCATTTGGTACAATTTTGCAACAGTTATACGGTAGGTCCTTCACAAAAAAACTCATTTGGGGCACTCAAAAAGTGGAAAATGAAATTTCCGTCCAAAGAAAATGAAAACTTACTTAGGCAATATTGTCTGTCATTCCAATATGCACCCTTTTGCACAATATTAGATCATTTAAACAAACTATCGCATGAATGTGGCCATAAGATTGAGCATTTGGGTTGAAAGCCATGAATCTTCAGACGTGATAGCTCATTTCTGAGAACATTTTTAAAAAATAATTGTCGTATTACAAGTTTATTATTTTTCCTGGTAACTTAGTCACATATACTGACACAATGCGAAGGTTTTCCAATTTTTTGATTTTTTTGAATTTTTTATGCCCGTTTCAAAATGCGGTCAAAACGACGGGAATGACCGTTCCTAGCTACTGGTTGAATCTTGGGATTTTTTGGTGTTTCTCTGATTAAATAGATACTTCAGTACCCAGAAATGATTTTTGGAAAAAAATAAAGAGGAAATTATGAGGCAGATGCAGTTCAAATTTGACCCGCTTCCTACTGAATCGACGGAAATTTGTCTTTTCCACGAGAGGTGGATAAAAGCTTTTGACACCCAACCATTTGGTCAATTGTGCATTAAAAATGTCCTAGTGTTTTAGAAAATTCATTTGGTACAATTTCAGTTATTTGGTAGGTCCTTCACAAAAAAACCTCATTTGGGGTACTCAAAAAATGGAAAATGAAATTTCCGTCCAAAGAAAATGAAGACTTCCTTAGGCAACATTGTTTGTCATTCCAATATGCACCCTTGTGCACAATATTAGATCATTTGAACAAACTATGCCATGAATGTGGCCATAAGATTGAGCATTTGGGTTGAAAGCCATGAATCTTCACACATGATAGCTCATTTATGAGAACAGTTCTTTCTACCTGATTACGACCAATATAAATGGTCATGAGGTTGTGAACATGGATGCATTGGTACTTAAGGTGTCGCTCAAGGTGGGCTTGGGCCTCGGTGGAACGAGGCCACCTTCTTTTAAAAAAATATGTGTGCCATGTAGGCCTCGGCCCATCTAGGAAGAAATGTGGGATGCCCTCATATTACTCAAAAAGGACATATATTCAGCCCAACGAAAATAGGAAAATATCAAGTTTTTCATTAGAATAGGAAAATAATGAACTCCTTCGTGAATATTGCTATATGGTTTAGCAATTAGAAAACTAAACATGTAATTCAAAAAAATGTTAATGTCAATACGTATTTCAAAAAATGTAATCACGTGTTTAAAAAACTAAATGTGTGCATTTGAAAAGTTTCATGCATATAAAAAATGATAATCATAAATAATATTAGATATGTATAAAAAATAATGATCAGTACATATATATGAAAATTTTACAATATATATATATGGAAAAGTAGATAACAAAACAAGATTTTCTAAAAATGTTAATCATGTATTTAAAATTTTCTAACCAATATCAACAATGTTTTATATGTATACAAAAATGTACAATGTGTAAAAACAAATATAGACATCAAAACCTATGTATGAAAAGATATTTTTATTTCGGGAATACATGAAAATATGTTAATCATGTATTTGAAAAAAGTTAAACATATATAAACAATATGTACAATGTGTCTTAAAAAATGTAGACATGTGTTCAAAATATTAGACATCAAAATATTTATTACAAATGTTAATGATGTAACTAAAAACCGTTTAATATCTATAAAAAATGTTTCTAGTGTACACAAATTTGTTCATAAAATGTGGTCTAAAATTCTTGAAAAATGGAGAATTTTTTTTACAACAAATATTTGTTAGGTTCTTCACAAAAAAACTCATTTTGGAAACTCAAAAAATGGAAAATGAATATGCGGAAATTTGTCTTTTTCACGAGAGATGGATCAAAAACTTTTTACACGCAACTATTTGGTCAATTATGCATTAAATATGGCCTAGTATTTTAGAAATTTGATTCGGTCCAATTTTGTAACAATTATTTGATATGTTCTTCACAAAAAAAACTCATTTTGGACGCTCGAAAAATGGAAAATGATTTTTTCGTCCAAAGAAAATGAAAACTTCCTTAGGCAACATTGTTTGCCATTCCAATATGCACCCTTGTGCACAATATGACATCATCTGAACAAACTATTCCATGAATGTGGCCATAAGATTGATCATTTGCCTTCAAAGCCATTGATCTCCACACATGCTAGCTCGTTTCTGAGAACATTTTTTTTAATATTTTGCCGTATCACAAGTTTATTATTTTTCCTTGTAACTTGGCCACATATAATGACATAATGAGAAGGTTTTCCAATTTTTTGGATTTTTTGAATTTTTCATGCCCGTTTCAAAATGCGGTCAAAACGGCGGGCATGACCGTTGCTAGCTAGTGGGTGAATCTTGGAAAGATTTTGGTGTTTCTCTGATTAAATAGATACTTTTGTACCTAAAAATGATTTTGGGGAAAAATTAATAGCAAACTATAAGGCAACTACAGTTCAAATTTGACCCATTTCCTACTAAATCGGCGGAAATTTTTCTTTTTCACGAGAGGTAGATAAAAACTTTTGACACCCAACCATTTTGTCAATTGTGAATTAAATATGACCTAATATTTTCGAAATTTGATTTGGTCCAATTTTGCAACAAATATATGGTAGATCCTTCACAAAAAAACTCATTTTGGGCATTCAAAAAATGGAAAATGAATTTTTCGTCCAACGAAAATGAAAACTCCCTTAGGCAACATTGTTTGCCATTCCAAGATGCACCCTTGTGCACAATATGAGATCATTTGAAAAAACTATGCCATGAATGTTGCCATAAGATTGATCATTTAGCTTGAAAGCCATGAATCTTCACACATGATAGCTCATTTCTGAGAGCAATTTTTTAAAAGGTTTGATTTATTACAAGTTTATTATTTTTCCTAGTAACTTGGCCATATATAATGACACAATGCGAAGGTTTTCCAATTTTTTGATTCTTTTTGAATTTTTTATGCCCGTTTCAAAATGCGGTCAAAACGGCGGGAATGACCGTTCCTAGCTAGTGGTTGAATCTTGGAATTTTTTTGGTGTTTCTCTGATTAAATAGATACTTTTGTACCTAGAAATGATTTTTTGAAAAAATAATTAGCAGTTACTAAAACGACAGAAATTTGTCGTTTTCACGGGAGATTGATCAAAACTTTTGACACCCAACCATTTGGTTCATTGTGCATTAAACATGGCCTAGTATTTTATAAAATTGATTTGGTACAATTTTACAACAAATATTTGGTAGGTCCTTCACAAAAAAACCTCTTTTCGGGCACTCGAAAAATGGAAAATGAATTTTCCGTGCAAAGAAAATGAAAACTCCCTTAGGCAACATTGTTTGGAATTCCAAGATGCACCCTTGTGCACAATATGAGATCATTTGAACAAACTATGCCATGAATGTGGCCATAAGATCGATCATTTGGCTTGAAAGCCATGAATCTTCACACATGATAGCTCATTTCAGAGAACAATTTTTTAAAAGGTTTGTTGTATTACAAGTTTATCATTTTTTTATGGTAACTTGGTCACATATAATGACAAAATGCGGAGGTTTCCCATTTTTTTGATTTTTTCGAAAATTTTTATGCCCGTTTCAAAATGTGGTCAAAACGGGAATGACCATTCCTAGCTAGTGGTTGAATCTTGGAATTTTTTTGGTGTTTCTCTGATTAAATAGATACTTTTGTACCTAGAAATGATTTTTTGAAAAAATAAATAGCAAACTATGAGGCAGCCGTAGTTCAAATTTGACCCGCTTCCTGCTGAACTGGTAGAAATTTGTCTTTTTCACGAGAGATTGATCAAAACTTTTGACACCAAACCATTTGGTCAATTGTGCATTAAACATGGCCTAGTATTTTAGAAAATTGATTTGGTACAATTTTACAACAAATATTTGGTAGGTCCTTCACAAAAAAACTTCTTTTCGGGCACTCAAAAAATGGAAAATGAATTTTCCGTGCAAAGAAAATGAAAACTCCCTGAGGCAACATTGTTTGGAATTTCAAGATGCACCCTTGTGCACAATATGAGATCATTTGAACAAACTTTGCCATGAATGTGGCCATAAGATTGATCATTTGGCTTGAAAGCCATGAATCTTCACGCATGATAGCTCATTTTTTAGAACACTTTTTAAAAATAATTGCCGTATTACCAGTTTATTATTTTTCCTGAAAACTTTGTCACATATGATGACACAATGCGAAGGTTTTCCAATTTTTTTCATTTTTTATGCTCGTTTCAAAATGCGGTCGAAACGGCGGGCTTGACTGTTCATAGCTAGTTGTTGAATCTTGGAAACCTTTTCATGTTTCTCTGATTAAATAAATAATTTTGTACCTAAAAATGATTTTTGGGAAAAATAAATAGCAAACTATGAGGCAGCTGTTGTTCAAATTTGACCCGCTTCCTATTGAATCGGCGGAAATTTGTTTAAATGAACAAAAATAGCTAGAAGGATCGGAGATGCATACAAATTGGCGATCATCCATAAAATGTGGTCTAAACTAAGTGAAAATTTTAATGATGCCATTTGCAAAATAATTTTGCTAGTTGCTTCACAAAACCCCCTGTTTTTAGCACTAAGAGATAATTTGAATAAATACCTCATGTTTTGAACCAATCAGGAAGCAGCCCACGGATCACCCCCTGTAGTCGATCTGAGCCGTCCACACTCTCCCTCAGTCCCTCGATCCATCGTCTCTCGCTCACCTCTCACCTCTCGTCCCTCTCCCACCAACCCTCCCTCTCTCCCTCCCCGATCCAGATCGCCGCCGCCTCCCCCCTCTCTCTCCCCGATCCAGATCGGCCGCCTCTCCTCCCTTCCTTCTGCCACATCCCTATCTCTCCTCCTGTCACCGGCGGCGGCGCCCTCCTTCCCTCACGCTGCACCCAAACCTCCCTCCCGCTCCCAGCTTTTCTTCCTCCTCCGCCGCCTCTAGGGTTTCTCTCCCCGATCCCCAATCCCCTAGTGCTCCACTCCTTCCTTGCCGACGCCACCTCCGGCACCCGATCCTGACGACCTCAGGCGGGAATCAAAGACCCCTGTCCGGCGAGATCCGGCGCGCGCCCGAGCCCGAGCGATGAGGTGGTCCAAATCATGCACGGGAACGCAGCGGGGGACCCGACGGTGGTCACCGTCAGCTGCCCGGACAAGACCGGCCTAGGCTGCGACCTCTGCCGCCTCGTCGTCCTCTTCGGCCTCAACGTCCAGAAGGGCGACATGAGCACCGACGGCCGCTGGTGCTACACCGTGCTCCGGATCGCCGCCTCGCGCCGGTGCCGGGCCGTGGACCGGGACGTCCTCAACGAGCGGCTGGTGGAGCTTCGTCCGCACTGCACTGGAGCAGACCCGCCTCCGCACCGCCCTCACGCCCCACCCCTCGAAGGTTGGTTCATGTCCTACTACTTCCCTTTGCTCGCCTTGCCGAGCTCCCTGCTCCTGTTTCCTTGCCACCTTGCAATGTCCTAGCTCGGTACACGCTGCGCTGGCGAGCATGCTCTGTCTGCTCGAGGTGACTAGCAAAGTCGTAACTGCATACTGGTGCCCATGCTAGCCCAGCCCGTTAGGCCGGTGTCCACAAATTCAGATGCGCCCGCTAACTGAAAATTCAGTCTAAAATAGAGGAGCAAAACCAGTACTGTTGTGATGTCGCACTAGTGGCAGCTAAATTTCGGTGCCTGGTCTTTGTCTGAAGCACGAGCCTCATTTCATTTCTTCAGATATATAATCAATTGTTGACTACTTAAGGCTTTGAGTGAGGGTCAGTCTCCGAGTCTAGTATAGTGGTATAGGCATTTTTTTATGCAATTGTCCATCTAGAACATCATAAAGTGTAGGTCTCCTGTGATATCAGCTGACGCCAGTCACATTTGTCATTCACAGAAGATGATTTTGTCCTATGTCATGCTTCCAGGAAAAGTTTAGGCTCATACGAGCCAACAACGATGCGACTGTTTTGGATGCTCTGTCCTTCAGCGCTCTCAAAATTAGACTGCTTCGCAGCTTGACGGTTGAGAAGAAAAACTATGTTCAGGTACTTCATCTCCAAGTCCAAAGTTTCCTTGACCAAAACCCACCAACAATTATCCCAAAAGGCTATGAACTGAAATATAGGTTTACATGTGAAGCTGCTTATATATGAATATTATAGCTGCATTACAGCTGCAGTTTGTTCTGTAAAAATAGTTGCTAGCTCTTTCTGTGACCCATCTTTATTTCTTTGTTCTGTTTGGATGGAGCAGGAGCCCTCTTTGGTGGACATGCATGAGGAGGAGGAAATTGTCTCCCCACACAAGGTTGATCCCTCTTGACTTTACTGTGAGGTTTTTCTATCACTGCTATGTTGTAGCCTAGTTTCTGTTGTGGCTGTTAAACCAAGCTCATATCATATTTGCACCTGTATGATGTGTGTGTGCTTGATGCTCACGTACTAAGTAAGGTTGGTGGTTGTTTTGCGACTGAATCGTGTTTCAGTTTGATACCACTATGCTTTCTCTTGTCAAATTCGTCCCTGACTAGTATAGTTAGTACTATTGCAGCAGGTTTATTTATTGAGGGAAAACTGTTGCCTCTGCTTAACCTATCTAAAATCTAGTCAAATTCCTCAACAACATATTTGTTTTTTACAACAACAATGCGTTCAAAAATCTGACCTATCTATATACACACTTTGTGGAAGAAATAGGATATATATGTGCTTCTGTTGCTTCTATATTATATATATACATGTACGTTTAGTTATTCGACATGCTTCAACATTTTTCTGTTCGATTTGGTGCAGGAGGACGCCTGAGCTGACCAGGAGGACACCCTCGTCCACCCCGGCCACCACACAAGGTCGTCCTTCTATTTCTTTTGCTGTTTGTTCATGTGCTACTTGTGTTTCAGTTGCATTGGCTCCTATTGCAAACAAGTCTATACATTAGACTAGCCCAAGTGTTGTGAGTGCTGGGTGTCCTAGATACAGAAATATACCAAGTGCAAGTGGGTGCTTATGTTGTGCATAGTAGCAGATCTGTTTATGTGAGCTATACAATGGCCTATTTCTTCCTAATGATATGAACACTATCTCATGATCGACCAGGTCCCTGCTCTGTTTCTTCTTCTTTTGCATCCTGTATGTATGTATGTGTCTTGACAATGAAGTGGTTTCTTCAGAATTGATCGAGTCTGACAAAGTTGTTCTGAACATATCTTTAAACAGGGCGAGGCCGGTGATGTCCGTGCGGTGATGTCCCCGGGGTGGCGCCACTGTGCCCGGCGCTTGCCCTGGTCGCCGCGGTGGTGCTTCGGCGGCTTCCAGACCCTCTCCTCGATGTGGTGATGGTCACACCACAGTCGTGGTGTGGCTGAGCCTCTCCTACGGCTACAACCTTCCTCTGGTGCTCTCCTCCCCGTTCCTTCTTCTCTGATGTAGCTCCTGCATGGCCTTGGCCATGATTTGGGTTGGATGTGGGGCTCTGCTAGTTGCTGCTAGATGCTGTAACCAAGCATCAACTCCTACTGGAGCTCTCTGGTGATAAATTCATGCGGTTCTAGGGTCTGTCAGTAGCTGCCCATGCGTACTTGCTTTATATATGTGCTCCTGTGATGCTCTGGTGGTATGGGGTTGCTCTGGATTTGCTAAGTTGGTTAGGAGCAGTGCTTAATCTGTTGTTTGCTCCTATGTGGCTCTGTTGGACTCATGCTCTGCTCCTACACCAGCAGCTTGACTGGTTCTATATACACTAGCAACAGTAGCTCATGTACATGTAATTGGACTCCCAGGGTGCTGTTCTTGTAAATTCTTCCATGTCTTGCTCTTTTTGCTGGTGCTACTACACATGTTAGATTGTTAGTTGTACTTGTTTCCATCTCAAATTACTTATCTTCTTGAACATATGCCTGATGCTTGGTGCATGTAGGATGTGCTCCGTGTGGATATCTATGCATTTGTTAAGATTTTTGTAGCACATGCTATGGCCTCAAAGATTGTTCATTTTATTTTCGTTCATACATGAGCACAGTTTTTTATTGCCATCAAGGGGTGAATTGATTTGATCATTAATATGTGGTTGGATGTGATGTTTTGCAGGTTGAAGGCGCTAAGGTGTTGGAGACGTGCGTGTACTTGTTGAGCGTTTTATCTGTAGAGTGCTATACTGTGATTGGTGTAATATTGTATGGTTATATTGTGATTGGTGGAATGTAATAAACTTGATTGGTATATCGGTGATTTGGCTGTTATTTGAATATATTTTAAATGTGTTCTCTGATTGGTATATCGTTGAGTTACAAGTTGTGAAAAATTAAAACCTGAATCTGACAATGTGCACCCAGTTGACTACAATAATCTGAATATTGAATGTAACAAAAAAAAACAAAGAAAACCCGAAAACTGAAATTATATAGAATGTGAAAAGGCTGTATCTCAGGAAGCAAAAAAGGCCGAATCAATGGCCCAAGCCCATGTAGCTAGCGAAAATTAACAGAAAAATATATATTAAAAAGGATGAATTAATGGGCTCGGCCCATCTAAAGCACCGAAATGGACCGGGCTGATTCTTGTGCCACATCAGCTTGCCACGTTGGATCCCTACATGGCCTGGGGAGGTTGCTAGTGACCAAAATTTTGGTCATGGAACCGACGACCTTTTACATATCACAAAGAAGGTCGCTAATTTCAGTTTACAACCGCCAGCTTTTGACCATCTGTTTTTGGTCGCAAAAAGGTCGCAAATGAAAAATAATGACCATTCAGTGACCAATAGTGATGGTTGCAAGTTGACATATTTCTTGTAGTGCATCAGCTGGCTATACTATTAACCATGCTCTTATAATACTCCTATATTTAAGAACGGAGGGAGTAGTTGGCATGCATGATACTACCTATAATACTCCCATTACAACCAACCTGGTAGAATTAAAATACCTAATCTAAATGGTCGCCGCCTGATTTCTTTGTCCTCCTCCAGCATCCGACAGAAGAAGAATCGAGCAAGACACCGGCTGTATTCGCCGGAGTCGCCTCGGCGGTGGCCTTCATGGGATACAATCGGCGGCGGCCTCCCGTGTTCTACTTCTCCTCGATGATGGCAGTGCGCAGGGACGTGCTGCCCGTCACCTCGTACGCATCCGCGTAGCCGCATCACCTCGTCGACATCCGCGGTGGCCTCTTTCTCTACCTGCATGTTGCGGCTACGCGCGCGTCGACGGCGGATGGCGCAGTCGCAGACATGGAGGCGCTGTACGACGCGGCGGCGTCGAGGGCAGCGATGATGCCCGTGCTGTCGTGCTCCCCAACAAGCCGGCGTGGAGCAAGTCGGCACTCTTCCTCGAGTTGCATTGGAGAGGCCAGCTGCGGAACCACGCGCTGGCTTAGTGCAGCAACTGCCTCCGACGGGCTAGGCGAGGTAGGTGGAGAAGCGAGCTGCCGGGCTCGGCAGGCCACCCAGACGGCTTTTATGCTGGAGAATTGCTCTTCCTGCTCGTCGGATGCCACCGAAAGAGTGGACAAAAAGGTGGAAGTGGGAGCTTGGCAGGCGTCCTGCTCCTAAACGGACGTGTGTGACCGGAGTTGGTTTCTCGCATTCCATGCTGGTTTAAATGTAGGTTTTTGAATGCGGCGAGGAGGTGGGTACAGCTGGGAGTGCAGCGGGCGGCGCCCTAGGCCGGCGCACCGCTTCAAATGGCAGACACAGTGAGAGGTCGCGTCCGCCCTGACCGCCTTGACCGTGGACCTTGACGGTGTACGTCACCTTGTGTCCAGATCTAAGATGCCACGTGTACCAGATGAATGACTCCAAGTCGACCATCGTGATGCAAGAGGTGCGAGCCGAGGAACACTGTTGGAGATACCCCCCCATAATTTTCCTCGTAATCATTTGAGTCCTTGAAGATCTCACCCACATCATCATTAGGCATGCAACCGCCTTCATAGACAACATGCGCAGAAGGAGTAGAGGCGACTGGGGACACACCACGTCGTGGGCACTCCGTACGCGCTCGTGTGCATGCAGCGTGCGTGCTTTTCCATCGGTGCTAGCTCTAAGGCCGAGGATGCGGTCGTCTTCGTCTCCGGCTAGTCGTTGAGCAACGACGATCAAGAGGTGCTGCAAGAGATGCGTAGGCGCCGTTGTGTGCGAGCTTCGTCGTACCACGACGAACCGGACGTCGCCGCAGATGGCGCACGCCTCCATGCAGCCGAGTGTGTGCGCATGCATGTGTTATTCACGTGCATTCTGCGGCCGTGTGTGTGTGCATGCATGTGTTGTGTACGTGCGTTGTGTGCTCCATGTTGTGCGCGTATGTGCATGAGTTGGATCGGCATGAGTTAGTGCGTTGGCGTGTGTACATGCGTGGCTGCATGCGTCCTGTACATGCATGGCTTCTTGCGTGGTTATCAATATAAACTAATAAAATATCTTCAACTTAGCATCCTGATGTATTGTCTCTAGTGGTTAGCAAAGAGTTCATATTATTTTATTTGTTTATAGGTGGGCAGGCGGCAAAAAACAGGGGAAAACATGCAAGGTTCCTTGCACATGCTCCACCGCGAGGTTCCTTGCTCCTTCTCGGTCGTCGGGAATCTATGTTCTTCCACTCTTTTTTTACATGAGCTTTGTTCATCCTTTTGCCAACACGCAAGACATCTAGCATCAAGGTGCACGTGTCATGCAAGAAAATGGAGATAATCAGATGAGCAATGCGTAAGTGAGTCGTGCACTTTGATGGCACCTACTCCTATTACGCAATATTTTTTCTCCTCGATGGCACGTGAATAGTGCACATACTCAACGACGGACCACGGGATGGTAGCCATGACATGGTCAGCCCTTTTTTGGAGAGAATACGTACTAAACAACTTTGATGTGTCCCGTCAACTCGCAGAATGTCGAGAAGCTTGCTTACTACGCCTTCTCCCTCGCCAACACGTGTGCGGTGGCTCCTAGCACGAGGAGAAACTTTTGCTTACAAGCGGTGGACGTGCAGCAGTATATTTGGTGTCAGATTGCCTGAAGTACTACTGTAGTACCACCATTATTGTTCGACTTCCGGAAGAGGCGAAGAGCCAAGCGCAAGGTCACCTACTAACCTTAGGCTAGCCATATGGGAGTAACATAAGTAGGAGTACCTCCTTTTTTATTCTAGAAACAACCACACGCGAATATTGGACGGTAGCAGTACAGGAACTGGATCAAAAATCGAAACCAACCAATGAACAACTACTACTGGTGAGCGTTTGCTAGTATCATGTACTCCGTCTGTCCATGTATATAGGGCTTAATGCGTTTTGCGAGACCAACTTTGGCCCTGTTTGGATCCATGGGTTAGAGTTAGTTTGAGCTAGTTGGGGCTCAAATAGCCCTAAAGTATCCAAACATGAGGGTTAAATTGGAGCAAGTTGCCCCAAACCCACAAAAAAACTATCCTACCCAAGAGTCGCTAACATGTGATGAGTTAACCGACCTCAATAGACGGCAAAAACGCCAGCCCGCCGCACTTTGAGAGAGACGAGGAGCGAGAAGCGATACGGGCTGGTGGATTACTAGAGCTAGGTGTCGCACGGAGGCCAAGAAATATGGTGATAGCGTGGGTTAGCCATGTAGTATGATGTAACTATACTGGGTTGCCATGTTTCGTACTCTTCCGGTCTACTGTGGAGATGATTGGTTGATTTTATATCGCTGAATATAATAAAATATTATGAGTGCAGACGCTCCAGCACGAGGTTCCTTGCACCTTCTTGGTCGTCGGGAATCTATGTTCTTCCACTCTTTTTTTTGACGTGAGCTTTGTTCATCCTTTTGCCAACACGCGGGACATCTAGCATCAAGGTGCACGTGTCATGCAAGAAAATGGAGATAAGTGATACGTTCATTTTGCATCATGCTTTTATATCGATATTTATTGCATTATGGGCTGTTATTACACATTATGTCACAATATTTATGCCTATTCTCTCTTATTTTACAAGGTTTGCATGAAGAGGGAGAATGCCGGCAGCTGGAATTCTGGGCTGGAAGAGGAGCAAATATTAGAGACCTATTCTGCGCAACTCCAAAAGTCCTGAAACTCCACGGAAGTCATTTTTGGAAATAATAAAAAATACTGAGCAAAGAAAATACCAGAGGGGGCCCACACCCTGGCCACGAGGGTGGGGGGCGCGCCCTACCCCCCTGGGCGCGCCCCCCTGCCTCGTGGGCCCCCTGGCAAGCCTTCGATGCCCATCTTCTGCTATATGAAGTCTTTTACCCTGGAAAAAATCATAAGCAAGCTTTCGGGAAGAGACTCCGGCGCCACGAGGCGGAACCTTGGCGGAACCAATCTAGGGCTCCGGCAGAGCTGTTCTGCCGGGGAAACTTCCCTCCGGGAGGGGGAAATCATCGCCATCGTCATCACCAACGATCCTCTCATTGGGAGGGGGTCAATCTCCATCAACATCTTCACCAGCACCATCTCCTCTCAAACCCTAGTTCATCTCTTGTATCCAATCTTTGTCCCAAAGCCTCAGATTGGTACATGTGGGTTGCTAGTAGCACTACTAGAAAAAGGCCTACTAATGGCGCACCTAATCTGGCCATTAATGGCGCATTAGTGGTGCGCCATTAGTAGCACGCCATTAGTATATTTTACTAATGGCGCACCACTGGTGCGCCATTAGTATCTGGTATACTAATGGCGCACTCCAGATGCGCCATTAGTATATACAACAGTGCGCCATTAGTATGCCTCCCAGGGGGCCATGTATACCCAGGTGCTTTGGCATACTAATGGCGCACTACAACAGGATGCGCCATTAGTAACTTCGGCATACTAATGGCGCACTGTTTAGTGATGCGCCATTAGTATCCTTTGGCATACTAATGGCGCACTATGATGTGATGCGCCATTAGTATGAATATTAGGTTTTTTTTATTTTTTATTTTCTGTTTTTTGCACAGGTTACAAAATGTATAATTGGACAAAATATAGACAGCACACATCAACAACAGATTCATCGAATACAATAGAAGATTAGTCTCTGAATACAATTCATCATTTTAGTCTCCGAATACAATTCATCATATTAGTCTCCGAATTGAAAAGACCGAACAAAGATAGAACATTATATTACAAGTCTCGAGACCGCGAGTTTGTCTTCACATTACAAGTCGATATCGATCATCTAAACTACCATCACATAGAAGAGAGCTGCGGTCATCACGATGAGCATCATCACGATGAAACTCGTCTTCATCCGGTTCCTCCAACGCTCCCTCCCCTCTCCCGCTAGATAGCGGGCGTATCTAGATTCGGCCTCGGCCCTAGTGGCGTACCCTTTGTAACTGTTACCGCTGAATCGGTGAACCTGTCTCCGACACTCCTCCCAGTCGTCGTAGACTCCGGGAACCTTACCCTTGTACACGACATACCACGGCATCGCTATGCAGTAGCCAAACGAAACGTTAGTACCAATTCACAGACAATACATAAGCAATATATAAGTATGCAACAGAACGATCGGAAGAGAAAAGCAAGACATTAATAGCATCGATTACATCTAAGTTGAAGGACTCTCGAAACCAAAGAGACATACTACAAGTTCATTAAAGTTTAATTACAACATGAGCCAATCGATGTTTCAGAACTAGACACAGCATCACTGCTTTCGACTCGACTCAAGGGACCGGAGCGTGGATGAAGCCGCCGTCTATCGTGGGAGTCATGAAACAACGGGCGTTGTCAGCCTGCATTTGTAGGATTGTGTCGATGTCACTGTTGGACGGTTGATTTCTGAGGTAGAACTGCCCCGAGGTACGAAGGACATCTTGATGGATGATTTCCGCAAACTCCGACTGGATGCGAAAGAATTCTTGTCTGATGTCCGCGTCCTGGATTGCCGACACGCTCGCGGCCCAATCTTTGAGTCTACTCGGTAGCAGTAGTTGATGATGGTCCCGTACGATCGCCCGCATGTGATGGATGGCGTAGTAGGCACCCTTCTGACCGCCAGGCGGCTGCTTGACGCAGCAGAACGTCGTATTGTGGGAGAACACGTGCTTGCCGTACTTACGAATAGGCCTGGTGAAGGTGCCTCCAGATTTGACGTAGCCGGGGAGAACATCATCAAGAACCTTCTTGACATTTGTGTAGTCTACGTTCGACTGACGGTCCGGGTCGAAATACGTGGCCATGGAATATTTGGGGCTTAGGAGGATGAGCGTGCAATGTGTGTCACTGCAGAAAACACGGAATGTTAAAAGAAAAACGATCGAAATCTAAGAATTCATATGTTACGGGGCGGTTGAGGGGAGGACTTACTCGGGAAAGTAAGGCACGAGGAAGTTATCCTTATCTTGGTTTGCCAGAATGACGCCTTCGAGGTAAGAACTCGCGACTTGCCGGTCCCCAGCGCTGCCCAAGATCTTGGCACGCATGTAGAAGGGGTCGACTATCACGATGTCCGGGGTCTTGTCGCGAATGATCCGCATCTCCATACTCAGCGAAAATAGCCGAACGAAGGTGTAGTGCAGCGGATGAAGGTTCAACATAGCGTGGATGTCATCAAACCGCAGGACGATCGTACCCCCGATGGAGTTATCCACAAAGCCCTTGCCCTCTGGCACCTTGGCCGCGAAAACCGGGTATGCCACATCCTTCTCTCGGAGACGCCGCTTCTCCAAAGAAAGAACACTGTCATGCAGACTCCGCATAGCACCGGTTGCAGCATCGAGCATATTTCTCGGTAGCATCGGCCTACCCGCCACATGCACCCTCCTCGAGATATCCGCAGTTGAAGGTGGCCCGTCCTGAGCACGGATCGTACTCGGTGCCGGCTGGCCCGCACCCTTGTTAGTCTTTCTTTTGCGTGCCTTCTTCTTGATCTCCTGTAATGGGACCGAGTTCTGCTCACAGACCGCCTTCTTGAGTGTGTTGGGGCTGATCATATTTGGCACCTCGCCTATCTGAGGCTCGGTGAAGTCGGCAGCTGGAGGCGTCTCCTGAGAGCTGAACTGCAGACGACGCCTGTTGCAACTTGGCTTCTCCGCGGTACCAGCTAGATCGCACACGTCTTTTGTTGGGTTGGGTTCTTGAGAAGGAGGCCCCATGAAGTCGCCACCGTCCCCATGATCGGCAAAGTACTGATCGACGTTGGCAAATGTATCGTCGTCGTCGTCGTTCTGATCCTGTGCCATATGCATGTTTGGATCCAGTGGCATAGGGATGTCCGGCACCGTTGCGGCGGTCTTGCCATGGGGCCGACTTGGCGCCGGCACGACTGGCGGTGTTGTCTTTGGGGTGGTGTCCCCCGCCCCCAAACGAATCTGGCTCTTCGGCCAAAGCAGGGGCCAGCTCAGGCAGGCGCTGAGGTTCATCACGTCATCATCGTCGGCCCCGATGGGTCGAATCGGAGGTAACACCTCGTCGCAGCCTGGCAGCACCCGAACCAGTTGAACCCTAAACAAGTTGGGTGGCATCTGGGTACCGTGGAACAAGGGGTTGCCCGGTTGAACGATTTTGCCCTTGGCGACATCGACCAACTCGTTGTTCACGAAGTGCAGGAGAGTGCACGGAACGTCGGCGGCGCCCTGCGAAAACATGTAGGGCGTTAGGGATGCCCAGTCAAAGGCAAGGAGATGAAGTCCTCGGCCGAGAGAGGCTTAATTAGTTACCGTGATGATGGCGTCGAGCTCGGCTAATGTCGAGGCACCGCCAACGGCGGGCGTGCAGTTGACGGAGGGGCCGCTTGCTGCAGAGGTGCCGGCCGGCGTACACCCGGGTGCATTAAGCTCCCGTGCCGGCGTCGGAGACACCAATGCCGCCTCCGCCGGAGACACCAATGGCCCCGCCATCGCGTTCTGCGAGTTGCTGGCCGTGAAGCTAGGAATCGGGGGCGGCCCCTGTTGGCCGCCCGCAATCCACGCACTAATCCCCTGGATCAAGGTAGGCACAATGGCGGTGATCGTCGCTCCGAGTTGTTGTTGCACTTGCTCTTGGACAATCTCCGGAATCCGCGCCACCTGTGCCCTGAGTTCTTGAACCTCGCGCGCCTGGCTTTCCGAGCTGGTCTTTTTCTCCTTTCGCCCAGCAGTGTCATAGTATGACGACCATTTTGTCGACAAGCCTTTGCCGGCCACACGACCAGCTGACGTCGGCTTACTGAGCTTATCCTTGTTCTTCATTACATTCAACGCCCTATTTAGAGTGGTGTCCCAAGGGTTGCTCTTAGTCGACCCCGCGCTACTGCTTTCAGTCGCCTGCGGAAGGAATGTGAACCATTTAGAAATTTGGCTTCATTAATTAGAATGCAACCATATGGAGCTAATTACGAGGGGGTGTATTCCTTACCAGAACAAGCTCAAGCGCCCTGGTCTTCGGATCCGTGGTAAGCTCCTTTGTTTTCGGGTCCTTCTTGTACCGGGCCCTGACAAAGTTCCTGGTCTGCTTGTCACCGTATTTATCGAAGAGGGGCGGTAGGCCTTGCTCGGCACGGTCCGCCTCCTCCTTGTCCCATATAGGCTCCGCCACTCTGTAACCGCCGGGACCGAGTGTGTGTTCCCCTAAGTTCAGCTCCCGCATTTCTTTCCCCCACTTACTTGATTCGGAGTTTGCGGTGCTCGAGCAATTGATCTTGAAGTCGTTGTAGTCATCTTCGGTGATCGAAGGATTTTTCTCCTTGATCTTCTCATAACTCTCACCTTTCTCGATCATTCTCTTCACATTGCTTTTCCAAGTAGACAGGGCCTTGCTCATCTTCGTGAGGGCAGCATTGTTCACTTTATTCCCTTTGAGGCTTGTGTTTTCAAATTCAGCGGGGAACTTGTATCGTTCGTGCAGCTTCGTGAAGAGGAGGTTGCGCAAATTCCCTCGGTCAGGATGCCTCAGGTTCTCGGTGTTGATCGAGACGGTGCTCCGGAGAATGCACCCGAGCTGAAGCGAGTACCCCTTGACTATTCGTTCGGGCGCCGTTGGATTCCCGTCGGAGTCCACTTCAGTAACTTCCTCCTTGAGGGTGCGGAGCACGGTCGGGCGCCGGTCCTTCCGTTGCCTCTTCGGTTGGCTGCCATCTGTGCGTGCGCCGCCATCATCAGTGGTGGCATCCTCGGCGGCACCATCAGTGGTGGCATCAGTGGGGTCATCCTCGGCGGTACCATCAGTGGTCTCAGGATCGGTGGGGAAGGCGGCGTCCTCATACAAGTGAGGTTGTTCCTCCATCTCCTGGGACAGCTTCCAGAATGGCTTGACGCTCGAACCCCCGGCCTCATCGTTGTTGGCCATGTTTCTCTCTAAATAGGAACAAAGTTTGGTCAAAAAGTTGGTTATTGTCAAGGAACAAGATCATGGTCTCATCATTTAGGGTTTGTCGACACCGAGGCATCCTAAAAGCTAAGCTTTTATCATTGAGGGTTTTTCGACGCCGAGGCACCCTAAAAGCCTAAGCTTTCATCATTTCGGTTTTTATCGACACCGAGGCACCCTAAAAGCCATGCATTAGTCACAAGTACGCCGGGGCACTTGATCCTACTTAATTACCTACTAAGATACCCCGGCCCATGCATTAGTCACAAGTACCCCATATGTCCTATTTTTAGCAAAGTCATGCTAAAATTCACGGAAAATTTCAGCATGACCTTTGCTGAAAATAGGACATATGGAGTACCCGAATTTGCCGGAACGGAAGTTAATCGACATTCCGGCAAACTCAAGGGCCTCTCGGGTGGACAAGGCAAAAAAGGCCTCCATCACAACATGGAAAATACATTGGCATGTGAAGAGGTGAAACAATATATGCATCTCCAAGCAGTATCATCTCCAAGCAGTATCATATTTGTAATGACTGAAAATATTTACTTCAGGAAATATTTACTACTGTAGTTTCTGTTACAAACAAAAAAAGACTGAAGTTTGTCCTAGCTATATTTCAGGATGATTTTTCAGTTGCTCATGCTTTTTACAAATTGTAGCTACTGTTTTTTATACCTAAACAAAATTGCCCTAGCTATATTTGCTACTGTTTTTATACCTAATTTTTTGCTACTGTTTTTTTAATTTGCTACTGCTTTTTTTTATTTGCTACTGTTTTTATACCTAAACAAAATTTCCCTAGCTATATTTGCTACTGTTGATATATTTTTCTTATGGACTTGGTCAAATTTGAATAAGGACAAAGCTAGAACTTCAATTAATTTGGAATGGAGAGAGTAATCCACAATAGATAAACTGAAGCATACTAAATGAAGACAAGCTCTTGGATGCTACACCTTAGTTTTAGAATAGACAAACAGACACGTTCTAACTTCTAATGGAAAACATGGTTAGATAGATGATTACAAATTGCACATGAAAGAACAGGGGTAAATATTGTTAACAGAAGACAGCCAAACAAATATATTGCTCTTTATGAGGTTATGAGGTTACAGAGTACAAACTTAACTTGAGAATGACAGTGTTCAAAATAGTCAATGAAAAATTCATCAGTACTGAACATAATTAACAGAAGTTATTTTGATGGTATATAAGAATATTTATGGAACAAACTTAACATGTCTTAGTTTTGAATTCTCTTAGTGAAAACCTACTTCAGAGCATCAACACATGTCTTAGTGACCTGGTGTTTGTAGTGATTCCATCAGGACTCATGCATAAGCTACTCATAGTGTACAAGCTGATTTCTCAGTTAGTAGCTTCAGTGGTTACAAGGAAGGATGCACCGGCTATGAAATTGTCTCAAGCTGCTTTCAAGCAAGCCAATTTCTATTTCCTAATGCATAAATAATTTACTTAGTGCTTACAGGTCATCTTGCCATACTGACAGCAAATTAAATGGGTCGGAGCATATTTTATAATGCACTACAGCAGAAAATTACAACCAAAATCATAACCCCATAGGAAACAGATCACACTCCTTATTGGATGGCTACTAAATCAATGGATATATGAAAGACTAGGGTGATACTTTACATAAGAAGCTCTGGAAATGTTGTATATATACAGGCAACTGCACATAGTGAGCAGCACATGTGACAGGGGTGTGGGGATTGATCTATGATCTCCCCCCTCCCCACCTGCCCCCCCAAACCCATAGCTACACTCGATATTTGCACCCGTAGAGGTCAAGGAATCTGGCTATGCCACCGCTGAGCCGCTATGGTAGTTACTTTCAGTTAACTTGTATACTAGTCGCCAACATATGAAGCATTTTGCCTATGTTCTCATGGTAGGACTCCTCAACTTTTTTGCCAGTTATATTTTTCTTTCTTATAATTATAAGATCACACTATGGTACATATGGTACTTATAGTTGGACATTTTGTTGGCAGGTTTGTCTTGGCATTTTCATTGGGAGCAGGCCCAGTTCCAGGACTTCTTTTGCCTGAGATTTTCCCAAACAAAATTCGGGCCAAAGCTATGGCTCTGTGTATGTCAGTGCATTGGGTAAGAGTTCTATTTTCAGCATGAAGCAACAATTGGTTCAAGCTAAATGTTTTTCATCAGATCAAACGAAATCTGCCAATATGGAAAAAAATGCATTTTAAATTTGTACGCTAGTTTGCCATGGGCTTCGGTAGAAAACAACGAAAATGCCTTGGTGTTCAGTAGTGCTCAAATTTGGGAAAACAAACAGACAGACTCACGGGGGCGGTGGTGTGGACGGGGCGACGAGGTGGGGCGACGAGGTCCGGGTGGTGGTGGTGCGACGAGGTCCGGGAGGCGACGAGGTCCGGGTGGTGGTGGTGCTCCGAGGAGACGAGGAGAGCGGCGCCGAGGAGACGAGGACGACGGGGCGGCGGGGCGGCGGCGTCGGGAGAGGAGAGGGCGGCGTCGCGGGGCGTCGGGGCGGAGACGAGGACGACGGGGCGGCGTCGAGGCGGCGGGGCAGCGGCGTCGGGAGAGGAGAGGGGAAGGGGATCGAGGGCGAGGGCGAGGGAGAGAGAGGGGATAGGTTTGGGCCGGGGATAGGCGAGGGCGAGGGCACAATACTAATGGCGCACCACCCCTCGGTGCGCCATAAGTACATCCATACTAATGGCGCACCTCACCCTGGTGCGCCATTAGTATTTTTTTTCATTTCTGCTCGAGCCAACAGGTTATCTTCCACCTGACCTGATCCACACCAAGTTCCCTCTACTAGCTCGACTGGTCAGCATCCTGTTCTCACACCAGGAGGTCCTGGGTTCGATTCCCAGGCTCCACAATTTTTTTTATGCATTTAAAATGCTGTTTGATATTTATTTGTGTTTAAATATGTTCAAACTTGTTTAAATCATAACAGTAATATTTTTTTATAAGACAGTAATAATTTTTTAAAAATATCATCAAACAGTAATGCCGGTGGAGCGGGGGAGGGTGCGCGGCCGGTGGACCGGGGGTGCTCGGCGGCGAGGGGGACCGGATCTGGCGAGGTGGGATAGCGATCGAGATGGAGGGGGATCGAGATCGAGTGTCCATGAAATTTAAAAATATTCATGATAGTTCAAAAAGTGCCCATGAAATACAATCGAGAAATGAAGGCTATGATTTAAATACAATCGATCTTAGCTAGCTATCTGTTCACAATCTTCTTGCCCTTCTTTTTCGCAAATGGAGTTCTTCTGTGGAACGGACGTCCTTTAGGTAGGGTGGTCCTGCTTCTTCTTGTGGTGTATGCTGCTACTTCATCATCGTCGTCATGTTCGATTCTCGGGTCGCCGTACTTGTCGAAGTCTTGCTCATTGGCTACTCCATCCATTCCGATGATCTTCCTTTTGCCTCTCCTCACGACAACACGACTGGGCTTTGACGGGTCGGTAATGAAGAAGCATTGGTCCACTTGGGAAGCCAGTACCCATGGCTCATTTTTCGCGGTGACGTTTGCGCCTGCGGTCTTGGATTTGGCTTCGGGTATAACCATGGTGGTGAAATACCGGTCTTCTTTTAGGACGCTCTTGGCCCATCTGACACGGAACATCGGGACCTTCTCTCCAGCGTAGCTCAGCTCCCAGATCTCCTCGATCCTTCCGTAGTATCTGTCCTTGTCGTTACCGGTGTAGGATTCCATCGTTACCCCGGAGTTCTGATAACCATCGCTCTTCATGTCCTTGGCCTCGGTGTAGAATGTGTAGCCGTTGATATCGTACGCCTCATAGGTCATCAGGTTGTGCTCGGCGCCCTGTGACAAGGCGAATATGAGTTGTTCTTCCGCGGAAGAATCCTCATGTAAAGGGTACGACAGAAGCTTCTGCTTGAACCAACGCGTGAAACATGAGTTGTGCTCTTTGAGTATATCTCCGTCCGTCCTCTGTTGGCCTCGGTCATTGTACGTCTTCTTAATAAAGGTTTTGTGCTCTACCACCCAAGGATCGACCACGTCTATGTGTTGTAGCGCGACTAGGTTTGCTCTTTCAAAGTCGGCGAGTCGACCCTCGAAGTCGACATGCATTTCGCGGCGACCCTCACGGTGACCCCATCCAGCGAGCCTGCCGAGGTGCCTGTTGACGGGCAGACCAACGGGGTTCTCGATGCCTAGATAATTCGTGCAGTAGGAGATGCACTCTTCGGTCAGAAAGCCCCTGGCTATGCTTCCCTCTGGACGTGACATGTTGCGAACGTATCCTTTGATGACACCATTCATCCTTTCGAACGGCATCATGCTGTGCAGGAACGTCGGCCCGAGTTGGATGATATCGTCCACGATATGGACCAGCAGATGCACCATAACGTCGAAGAATGCGGGCGGGAAGTACATCTCAAGCTCGCATAGTATCACCACGATCTCTTCCTGTAGCCTTCTGAGTTGCCTCACGCCAACAGACTTCCGAGAGATGACGTCGAAAAAGTTGCATAGGCCAAATAGCGTTTCACGGACGTGCGCGTCCATGATCCCACGGATTGCAACTGGAAGTATCTGCGTCATCAGCACGTGACAGTCGTGAGACTTCATCCCGCTGAACTTCAGCTTCGCTAGGTCTAGGTATCTGCTTATCTTCCCCGCGTAACCGTAAGGAAGTTTTACTCCTACGAGGCAGGTGAAAAACTGCTCGATCTCCTCCTGACTTAGAGTGAAGCACGCGGGAGGGTAGTCATTTCCGGTCTTCTTGGCCTTTTTGCCTTTGCGACGACTTTCCGTGTCCTGCTTCGCCTCATCATCATCATCATCATCATCATATATAGCGTGAAGCTCCTGCCTGATGCCCATTGATTTCAAGTCTGCCCTTGCTTTCGGCCCATCTTTGGTCCTCTCTGGCATGTTGAGCAGGGTACCAAGCAGACTCTCGCACACGTTCTTCGTGATATGCATGACATCAAGGCTGTGAGGCACACGGTGGATCTTCCAGTACGGCAAGTCCCAGAAAACAGACCTCGTTTTCCATACCTTCAGCAGCGGCTCTGGCGCCTTTCGCTTCTTTCCCGGCTCTGGCGCCTTTTGCTTCTTTCCCGGCAGTGGGCAGTCTTTCCAATTTTTCAACAGCTCGTCTATTTCCTCGCCGCTCCTCGTACGCGGGCGTCCTCGGGGTTCGGTTTCACCATCGAATAGATCCTTGCGTTTTCTCCACGGGTCATCGTCGCGAAGCCACCTTCGATGTCCCATGAACACGGTTTTCGAAGACCCGGGATCTCTATCTAGCTGGCGATACGTTGTGTCATCCATGCACCTGACGCATCCAGAAAATCCGTGGACCACCTGCCCCGCGAGATATCCGTAACCGAGATAGTCGTGCACCGTCGTGAGCAGCGCGGCTCTCATAGGGAAATATTCTTTCTCTGCGGCGTCCCACGTATTGGCTGGCGTTTTCCACAGCGTGTCAAGCTCCTCTTTCAGCAGCCCCAGATACAGATTGATGTCGTTCCCTGGTTGTTTCGGTCCTTCAATTAGCATACTCATGTGAATGTACTTCCTCTTCATGCACAACCAGGGGGAAGGTTGTACATCCACACAAACACAGGCCAGGTGCTATGTGTGCTTCTCTGGCTGCCAAACGGATTGACTCCATCGGTGCTCGCGCCCAGCACGATGTTCCTTGGATCGTTCCCAAATTCTAGGTCTTCGAAGTTCAACGCTTGCCACTGGCTCGCATCCTTAGGGTGACTCAGCATCTTGTCTTTTTTATCTATCTCCGGATCATTTGCGTCATCTTCTCGCTTCTTCTCCTCCCTATCCGCGTGCCAACGCAGGAGCTTTGCTACCTTAGGGTCCGCGAAATACCGCTGCAGACGAGGAGTGATCGGAAAGTACCACACCACTTTTCGAGGAGCTTTCTTCCTCTTCTTGTATCGAGTGACGCCGCACACCGGACATATGGTAGACTCCGCGTGCTCGTCCCGATAAATGATGCAATTGTTCATGCACACATGGTATTTCACGTGCGGTAAATCCAGAGGACACACGATTTTCTTCGCCTCCTCCAAACTGGTCGGGCACTTGTTCCCCTTGGGAAGACGTTCGTGCCAGAATGACATGTTCTCGTCGAAGCATGCGTCGGTCATTTTGTGTTTTACCTTCATCTCCAGAGCCATGAGCGTTACTTTCAGGCGGGTATCCTCGGGCCTGCATCCTTCATACAATGGAGTAACCGCGTCTAACTCAAGTTGATCCATCTTGGCTTTCTCTCGGGCGGCAGCTCTTGCGTTATCCGTCTGCTTGAGAAGCAGCTCTTGAATATGAGGGTCCTGCACCCAGCCCATCGATGGTCCAGCGTCGTCTGCTCCGCCGGCATCATCATCTTCATGATCATGCCCGTCGTCTGCTCCGGCATCTTCCTCATCATCATGTCCTGCATCTTCTACATGATGACTGTGTACAGCATCACCGTCGTGATCATCTCCTGGGGATTCTTCGTCTTCTCGCCCGCCCGAGCCGCGGTGGTTGTCTTGCTGCCCTTCCTCATTTCTTGCCCGGCCCCCATGGACGACTTCGTAGTCATCTTCATCACCTTGCCACCGATAGCCATCCATGAAACCACGCAAGAGCAGGTGGTCCCGCACCTGCCAGGATTCCGGGTCCGCAATAAGGCTCTTCAGCTTGCATCTTCGACACGGACATCTTATCTCCGTCTCGTTCTTTTGAAGCATCTCGGCCTTCGCGGACCTCAAAAACCTATTCACGATGCCTTCGGTCATCATGCGGACCATGGTCGCCTGCGGGGTAGAGCAAAACGATATTTTAGAACCAAGAAAAAATTTGGCATGACTTTCCCTAAAAATAGGACCAAAAAGAATGCTTAATGCCAAAATTCTCGCCGAAACGGAAATGAATCAACATTCCGGCAAAATATTGGCAACTATCGCATTTCAAATACCGGTACACCTCCAAACACAAACACATATGCAACACCACAAACATATGCAACACCACGAACATACATAGATCTAGCTAGGCCATAAAAAGTGCATGTGCACATTGTTGTAGGGAGAACAACATAAATATAGCTTCCCCCCTTACTTACCTATCAAAACAAGGTAATTTAACCACTTAAATTGAATGAATCTATGGTGGAAATGAGGTGAAAAAGAGGAGGCACCCGAGACAAGGAGGAGGTGGAGAGAATGAAGTGGGGAGAAAGTGAGTGTGGGTAGGAGAGGCTGTCCAAAATATCTTGTTGCTGCCCACTTACTAATGGCGCACCAACTCTAAATGCGCCATTAGTAATCCAGGTTACTAATGGCGCACCTTCTGGTGGTGCGCCATTAGTATGTTTGGACAGGCGCACTAGTTAAAAAAAACTTTTGATACTAATGGCGCACCCTGGGCTAGGTGCGCCATTACTAGTTACAACTAGTAATGGCGCACTGTGTCTGGATGCGCCATTAGTATGTTTGGACAGGCGCACTAGTTAAAAAAATTTTGATACTAATGGCGCACCCTGGGACAGGTGCGCCATTACTAGTTACAACTAGTAATGGCGCACTGTGTCTGGATGCGCCATTAGTATGTTTGGACAGGCGCACTAGTTAATTTTTTTTGATACTAATGGCGCACCCTGGGCCAGGTGCGCCATTACTAGTTACAACTAGTAATGGCGCACTGTGTCTGGATGCGCCATTAGTATGTTTGGACAGGCGCACTAGTTAAATTTTTTTTGATACTAATGGCGCACCCTGCTCCTGGTGCGCCATTAGTAGTTTCAACTCTAATGGCGTATCAGAAGGTGGTGCGCCATTAGTATATACTAATGGCGCACCGCTTGTCTGGTGCGCCATTAGTGTCAATCCCATCTATAGCCCTTTTTCTAGTAGTGTAGTGTTGATTACTCCTTGTAGTTGATGCTAGCTGGTTTATTTGGTGGAAGATCATATGTTCAGATCAATTATGCATATTAATACCCCTCTGATTATGAACATGAATATGCTTTATGAGTAGTTACGTTTGTTCCTGAGGACATGGGAGAAGTCTTGCTATAAGTAGTCATGTGAATTTGGTATTCGTTCGATATTTTGATGAGATGTATGTTGTCTCTCCTCTAGTGGTGTTATGTGAACGTCGACTACTTGACACTTCACCATTGTTAGGGCCTAGAGGAAGGCATTTAGAAGTAATAAGTAGATGATGGGTTGCTAGAGTGAAAGAAGCTTAAACCCTAGTTTATGAGTTGCTTCGTAAGGGGCTGATTTGGATCCATATGTTTGATGCTATGGTTAGGTTTACCTTAATACTTCTTTTGTAGTTGCGGATGCTTGCAATAGGGGTTAATCATAAGTGGGATGCTTGTCCAAGAAAGGACAACACCCAAGCACCGGTCCACCCACATATCAAATTATCAAAGTACCGAACGCGAATCATATGAGCGTGATGAAAACTAGCTTGGCGATAATTCCCATGTGTCCTCGTGAGCGTTTTCCTTCATATAAGAAATTGTCCAGGCTTGTCCTTTGCTACAAAAAGGATTGGGCCATCTTTCTGCACTTTATTTACACTTGTTACTTGTTACCCGTTACAAATTACCTTGTCACAAAACTATCTGTTACCGATAATTTCAGTGCTTGCAGAGAATACCTTGTTGAAAACCGCTTATCATTTCCTTCTGCTCCTCGTTGGGTTCGACACTCTTATGTATCGAAAGGACTACGATAGATCCCCTATACTTGTGGGTCATCAAGACTCTTTTCTGGCGCCGTTGCCGGGGATTGAAGCGCCTTTGGTAGGTGGAATTTGGTAAGGAAAAATTTATATAGAGTGCCGAAATTTACTGTCACTTGTTACTATGGAAAGTAATCCTTTGAGGGGCTTGTTCGGGGTATCTTCACCCCGACCAGTAGAGCAAATAGTTGCTCCTCAACCTACTGAACCTACTAAAAATGTTTACTTTGAAATTCCTTCGGGTATGATAGAGAAACTTCTAGCAAATCATTTTGCAGGAGATGGAACATTGCATCCCGATTTACACTTCTATGTGGATGAAGTTTGCGGATTATTTTAAGCTTGCAGGTATGCCCGATGATGTTATCAAGAAGAAGGTCTTCCCTTTATCTTTGAAGGGAGAGGCATTGACATGGTATAGGCTATGTGATGATATGGAATCATGGAGCTACAAACGATTGAAATTGGAATTTCATCAGAAGTTTTATCCTATGCATCTTGTTCATCGTGATCGTAATTATATATATAATTTTTGGCCTCGCGAAGGAGAAAGCATCGCTCAATCTTGGGGGAGGCTTAAGTCAATGTTATATTCATGCCCCAATCATGAGCTCTCAAGAGAAATGATTATTCAAAAAATTTATGCTCGGCTTTCTGACAACAATCGCTCCATGCTCGATACTTCTTGTACTGGTTCTTTTATGATGAAGACTATTGAATTCAGATGGGATTTATTGGAGAGAATTAAACGCAACTATGAAGATTGGGATCTCGATGAAGGTAAGGAGTCAGGTATAACACCTAAGTTTGATTGTGTTAAATCTTTTATGGATACCAATGCTTTCCGTAAGTTTAGTACTAAATATGGACTTGACTCTGAGATAGTAGCTTCTTTCTGTGAATCATTTGCTACTCATGTTGATCTCCCTAAGGAGAAGTGGTTTAAATGTAATCCTCCCATTGAAGTAAAAGTAGTTGCACCTATTAAAGTTGAAGAGAAGACTATCACTTATAATGATCCTATTGTTCCCACTGCTTATGTTGAGAAACCACCTTTCCCTGTTAGAATAAAGGATCATGCTAAAGCTTCAACTGTTGTCAACAAAAGTAATATTAGGACACATAAACCACCTGAGAAAGTTAAAGTTGAACCTAATATTGCTATTGTTAAAGATCTATTGGCTGATAATATCGATGGGCATGTTATTTACTTCTGTAATGAGACTGCTAGAATTGCTAAACCTTGTGCTAAAGATAAACATAGACCTGTGGTAGGCATGCCTGTTATTTCTGTTAAAATAGGAGATCATTGTTATCATGGCTTGTGTGATATGGGTGCTAGTGCTAGTGCCATACCTCATTCTTTATACGAAGAAATTATGCATTATATTGCACCTACTGAGATAGAAGATATCGATGTTACCATTAAGCTTGTCAATAGAGATACTATTTCACCGAATGGGATTGTTAGAGATGTTGAAGTCTTGTGTGGGAAGGTTAAATATCCTGCTGATTTTCTTGTTCTTGGTTCCCCACAAGATAGCTTTTGTCCCATTATATTTGGTAGACCCTTCCTGAACACTGTTAATGTTAGGATAGACTACGAAAAGGATGTTGTTACTATTGGTTTGGGTGATATGTCTCATGAGTTTAATTTTGCTAAATTTAGTAGACAACACCGTGATGAGGAATTGCCTAGTAAAGATGAAATTATTGGTCTTGCTGCTATTGTCGTGCCTCCTAATGATCCTTTAGAACAATATTTGCTAGACCATGAAAATGATATGTTTATGAATGAAAGAAGGCAAATAGATGAAGTATTCTTTAAACAGGGACCTATTCTGAAGCACAAGTTGCCTGTTGAAATCCTAGGGGATCCTCCTCCACCCAAGGGTGATCCCGTGTTTGAGCTTAAACCACTACCTGATACTCTTAAATATGCTTATCTTGATGAAAATAAGATATATCTTGTTATTATTAGTGCTAACCTTTCAGAGCATGAAGAAGAGAAATTATTGAAAACTCTGAAGAAGCACCGTGCTGCTATTGGATATACTCTTGATGATCTTAAGGGCATTAGTCCCACTCTATGTCAACACAAAATAAATTTGGAGAAAGACGCCAAACCAGTTATTGATCACCAACGACGGCTAAATCCTAAGATGAAAGAAGTGGTAAGAAAGGAAATATTAAAGCTCCTTGAAGCGGGTATAATTTATCCCGTTGCTGATAGTCAGTGGGTAAGTCCTGTCCATTGTGTCCCTAAGAAGGGAGGTATTACTGTCGTTCCTAATGATAAAGATGAATTGATTCCACAAAGAATTATTACAGGTTATAGGATGGTAATTGATTTCCGCAAATTAAATAAAGCTACTAAAAAGGATCATTACCCTTTGCCTTTTATTGATCAAATGCTAGAAAGATTATCCAAACATACACATTTTTGCTTTCTAGATGGTTACTCTGGTTTCTCTCAAATACCTGTGTCAGCTGAGGATCAAGAAAAGACCACTTTTACTTGCCCTTTCGGTACTTTTGCTTATAGACGTATGCCTTTTGGTTTATGTAATGCACCTGCTACCTTTCAAAGATGCATGATGGCTATATTCTCTGACTTTTGTGAAAAGATTTGTGAGGTTTTCATGGATGATTTCTCCGTTTGTGGATCCTCTTTTGATGATTGCTTGAGCAACCTTGATCGAGTTTTGCAGAGATGTGAAGAAACTAATCTTGTCTTGAATTGGGAGAAATGCCACTTTATGGTTAATGAAGGTATTGTCTTGGGGCATAAAATTTCTGAAAGAGGTATTGAAGTTGACAAAGCTAAAGTTGATGCTATTGAAAAGATGCCGTGCCCCAAGGACATCAAAGGTATAAGAAGTTTCCTTGGTCATGCCGGTTTTTATAGGAGGTTCATTAAGGACTTCTCAAAAATTTCTCGACCTCTGACTAATCTATTACAAAAAGATATACCTTTTGTCTTTGATGATGATTGTGTAGAAGCATTTGGAATACTTAAGAAAGCTTTGATTTCTGCACCCATCGTTCAGCCACCTGATTGGAATTTACCCTTTGAAATTATGTGTGATGCTAGCGATTATGCTATAGGTGCTGTTCTAGGACAAAGAGTTGATAAGAAGCTAAATGTTATTCAATATGCTAGTAAAACTCTAGACAGTGCCCTGAGAAATTATGCTACTACTGAAAAAGAATTCTTAGCAGTTGTATTTGCTTGTGATAAGTTCAGACCTTATATTGTTGATTCTAAAGTAACTATTCACACTGATCATGCTGCTATTAAATACCTTATGGAAAGGAAAGATGCTAAACCTAGACTTATTAGATGGGTTCTCTTGCTACAAGAATTTGATTTACATATTATTGATAGAAAGGGAGCTGAGAACCCCGTTGCAGACAACTTGTCTAGGTTAGAGAATGTTCTTGATGACCCACTACCAATTGATGATAGCTTTCCCAATGAACAATTGGTTGTCATAAATGCTTCTCGAACTGCTCCATGGTATGCTGATTATGCTAATTACATTGTTGCTAAATTTATACCACCTAGTACCAGCAAAAGAAAAAGTTTTTCTATGATTTGAGACATTACTTTTGGGATGACCCACATCTTTATAAAGAGGGAGTAGATGATGTTATTAGAAGTTGTGCACCTGAGCATGATCAGGAACAGATCCTACGCAAGTGTCACTCTGAGGCTTATGGAGGGCACCACGCTGGAGATAGAACTGCACATAAGGTATTGCAATCCGGTTTTTATTGGCCTACTCTCTTCAAAGATGCCCGTATGTTTGTCGTGTCTTGTGATGAATGTCAAACAATTGGTAATATTAGTAGAAGTCAAGAAATACCTATGAATTATTCACTTGTTATTGAACCATTTGATGTTTGGGGTTTTGATTACATGGGACCGTTTCCTTCCTCTAATGGGTATACACATATTTTAGTTGTTGTTGATTACGTTACTAAGTGGGTAGAAGCTATTCCAACTAGTAGTGCTGATCATAAAACCTCTATTAAGATGCTTAAAGAAGTTATTTTTTCGAGGTTTGGAGTCCCTAGATCTTTAATGACTGATGGTGGTTCACATTTTATTCATGGTACTTTTCGTAAAATGCTTGCTAAGTATGATGTTAATCATAGAATTGCATCCCTTTATCATCCACAGTCTAGTGGTCAAGTAGAACTGAGTAATAGAGAGCTCAAATTAATTTTGCAAAAGACTGTTAATAGATCTAGAAAGAATTGGTCCAAGAAACTTGATGATGCATTATGGGCCTATAGAACTGCATATAAAAATCCTATGGGAATGTCTCCGTATAAAATGGTTTATGGAAAAGCATGTCACTTACCTCTTGAACTAGAACATAAGGCATATTGGGCTATTAAAGAGCTCAATTATGATTATAAACTTGCCGGTGAAAAGAGGCTATTTGACATTAGCTCACTTGATGAATGGAGAACCCAAGCCTATGAAAATGCCAAACTGTTCAAGGAAAAGGTTAAAAGATGGCATGACAAAAGGATACAAAAGCGTGAGTTTAATGTAGGTGATTATGTGTTGCTATACAACTCTCGTTTAAGATTTTTTGCAGGAAAACTTCTCTCTAAATGGGAAGGTCCTTACATTATCGAGGAGGTCTATCGTTCCGGTGCCATAAAAATCAACAACTTCGAAGGCACAAATCCGAAGGTGGTGAACGGTCAAAGGATCAAACATTATATCTCAGGTAATCCTATAAATGTTGAAACTAATGTTATTGAAACCGTAACCCCGGTGGAATACATAAGAGACACTTTACAGAACGTTTTAGACTCCAAAAAGGAATAGGTATGTGGTACGGTAAGTAAACCGACTCGAAAACAGTTCTAATGGCAATTTTTCTCCGTTTTGGAATATTCAACAAAATAGGAAAATAAGAAGTAGTCCGGGAAGGACACGAGGCTTCCACGAGGGTGGGAGGCGCGCCCTACCCCCCTGGGCGCGCCCCCTGCCTCGTGGGCACCTCGTGCGCTTTCCGGACTCTGTTTTCTTGCACGATACTTCTTTTGGTCGGTAAAAATTCATTATATAATCCCCCGAAGCTTTTGACCACCGTATCACGCAAATATCCTCTGTTCTTGTTTCGAGCTGTTTTTTGTCAGAGTCGTGAAGGCCAGGCATCATGTCGTCCCCCTCCTCCAACAGTCAGGGCAACGATGCTTGGCTAATGAAGATAGAGCTGAAGAGAGAAGAACTAGGGGAGATCAACAAGGATGATGGCATCAAGAAGGCTATGGAGGATCAGGCTCCGGCAACAAAAGAAGAAGACATCCTTCCACCTCTCTTTACCCCAACTGAAATTGAAGCTTTCAAGATGATTGAGTTAGCTTGAATACAAAACAAGTATCTCACACGTGAAAATATTTTGTTGAAAGAGCATATCGTCCCACTCAAGGGCGTCATCTGTAAGCTGGAAGATCTACTACGCTCGATGTGCGACTATCCATCATCACCACCATCTTTTTCGCAAACAAAGGAGATATAATCACATGGGTATGGGCACTCCCCTTGGCAACTTCCAAGCTTGGGGGAGGTGCCCCGGTATCGTATCACCATCACACTCCTATCTTTACTGTTTTTCTTAGTTCGATCCTTTTAGTAATATTTTGATCTAGTAGAATAAAGTTTTAGTATGATTTAGTTTTAAGTTTTGCCTTATTATCCCTTCTATGTAATCAAGTCCGTGAGTCATATATAATAAATATTAGTGTTGAGTCAAGGGCTTGATTACTTTGCTATGATCTTGAGGGAATAAAAGAAAGAGAAAGAAATAAAAAGAAATGAAGAGATCATATTTATCTTATGGAGAGTGATGACTTCACATATAAAGAGTATGATGTTTAAAAGTTGTTGAGAGGTGACAAACATAGTTTTGGTCATTGTTGCAATTAATAGGAATTAATAAAGAAAGAGAGGTTCCACATATAAATATACTATATTGGACATCTTTTATGGTTGTGAGCACTCATTAAAATATGACATGCTAAAGAGTTGATGTTGGACAAGGAAGACAACGTAACGGGTTATGTTTTCTTATATCCGAAATAAAGTATATTGTCATGGATCATCCAACATGTTGAGCTTGCCTTTCTCCCTCATGCTAGCCAATTCTTTGCACCAAGTAGAGATACTACTTGTGCTTCCGAATACCCTCAAAACCAGTTTTGCCATGAGAGTCCACCATACCTACCTATGGATTGAGTAAGATCCTTCAAGTAAGTTGTCATCGGTGCAAGCAATAAAAATTGCTCTCTAAATATGTATGATTTATTAGTGTGGAGAAAATAAGATTTATACGATCTTGTGATGTGGAAGAAATAAAAGCGACGGACTGCATAATAAAGGTCCATATCACAAGTGGTAATATAAAGTGACGTTCTTTTGCATTATGATTTCGTGCATCCAACCAAAAGCGCATGACAACCTCTGCTTCCCTCTGCGAAGGGCCTATATTTTACTTTTATCTTCTACCTTATGCAAGAGTCATGGTGATCTTCACCTTTCCTTTTTACATTTTATCCTCTGGCAAGCACATTGTGTTGGAAACATCCTAATATATATATCCAATTGGATGTAAGTTAGCATGAATTATTATTGTTGACATTACCCTTGAGGTAAAAGGTTGGGAGGCGAAACTATAAGCCCCTATCTTTCTCTGTGTCCGATTAAAACTCCATAACCACAAGTATTGCGTGAGTGTTAGCAATTGTGAAAGACTAAATGATAGTTGAGTATGTGGACTTGCTGAAAAGCTCTTATTTGACTCTTTCCGATGTTATGATAAATTGCAATTGCCTCAATGACCGAGATCATAGTTTGTTAGTTCTTAATGAAGTTTCTGATTCATACTTTACATTGTGAATAGATTATTACCTGAGCATAAGAAATCATATGACAATATCCATAAATGTTGTTATTATAAGAATGATCATGATGCCCTCATGTCCGTATTTTATTTTGTCGACACCTCTGTCTCTAAACATGTGGACATACTTATCGTTATCGACTTCCGCTTGAGGACAAGCGAGGTCTAAGCTTGGGGGAGTTGATACGTCCATTTTGCATCATGCTTTTATATCTATATTTATTGCATTATGGGCTGTTATTACACATTATGTCACAATATTTATGCCCATTCTCTCTTATTTTACAAGGCTTGCATGAAGAGGGAGAATGCCGGCAGCTGGAATTCTGGGATGGAAGAGGAGCAAATATTAGAGACCTATTCTGTGCAACCCCAAAAGTCCTGAAACTCCATGGAAGTCATTTTTGGAAATAATAAAAAATACTGAGCAAAGAAAATACCAGAGGGGGCCCACACCCTGGCCACGAGGGTGGGGGGCGCGCCCTACCCCCTTGGGCGCACCCCCTGCCTCGTGGGCCCCCTGGTAGGCCTCCGGTGCCCATCTCCTGCTATATGAAGTCTTTTACCCTGGAAAAAATCATAAGCAAGCTTTCAGGAAGAAACTCCGCCGCCACGAGGCGGAACCTTGGCGGAACCAATCTAGGGCTCCGGCAGAGCTGTTCTGCCAGGGAAACTTCCCTCCGGGAGGGGGAAATCATCGCCATCGTCATCACCAACGATCCTATCATCGGGAGGGGGTCAGTCTCCATCAACATCTTCACCAGCACCATCTCCTCTCAAACCCTAGTTCATCTCTTGTATCCAATCTTTGTCCCAAAGCCTCAGATTGGTACCTGTGGGTTGCTAGTAGTGTTGATTACTCCTTGTAGTTGATGCTAGTTGGTTTATTTGTTGGAAGATCATATGTTCAGATGAATTATGCATATTAATACCCCTCTGATTATGAACATGAATATGCTTTGTGAGTAGTTACGTTTTTTCCTGAGGACATGGGAGAAGTCTTGCTATAAGTAGTCATGTGAATTTGGTATTCGTTCGATATTTTGATGAGATGTATGTTGTCTCTCCTCTAGTGGTGTTATGTGAATGTCGACTACATGACACTTCACCATTGTTTGGGCCTAGAGGAAGGCATTGGGAAGTAATAAGTAGATGATGGGTTGCTAGAGTGAAAGAAGCTTAAACCCTAGTTTATGAGTTGCTTCGTAAGGGGCTGATTTGGATCCATATGACTCATGCTATGGTTAGGTTTACCTTAATACTTCTTTTGTAGTTGCGAATGCTTGCAATAGGGGTTAATCATAAGTGGGATGCTTGTCTAAGAAATGACAGCACCCAAGCACCGGTCCACCCACATATCAAATTATCAAAGTACCGAACGCGAATCATATGAGCGTGATGAAAACTAGCTTGACTATAATTCCCATGTGTCCTCGGGAGTGTTTTCCTTCATATAAGAAATTGTCCAGGCTTGTCCTTTGCTACAAAAAGGATTGGGCCATCTTGCTGCACTTTATTTACACTTGTTACTTGTTACCCGTTACAAATTACCTTGTCACAAAACTATCTGTTACCGATAATTTCAGTGCTTGCAGAGAATACTTGCTGAAAACTGCTTATCATTTCCTTCTGCTCCTCATTGGGTTCAACACTCTTACGTATCGAAAGGACTACGATAGATCCCCTATACTTGTGGGTCATCAATAAGCAGTGCGTAAGTGAGTCGTGCACTACGATGGCACCTAGTGCTATGCAATATTTTCCCTCCTCGATGGTACGTGAATAGTGCATGTACTCAATGACCGAGCACGGGATGGTATCCATGGACATGGTCGGCCCTTTGATGTGTCCCGTCAACTCGCAAAACGACGAGAAGTGGTAACATAGCGTTTCCCAAGACAAGATGAGTCTACAAGCTAATAAATGGAGCCATCATAACATTACTGTACTACTCCCTGCTTTCCGGTTTATAGGGCTCCCTCCTTTCCGGTTTATATGGCTCAATTCAAAAATCTCACCAACCAAGGTAGATGATGAGTGGTGGAATAGTTTTTGTAATTTGCAAAAGCACCCAATTAATGCTCTTGTTTTCCTCAAAAATTTATGTTTACCATTGTATTAATTGCAATGCATGCATGCATGAAGTACATGTGTTGGTCAATTTTCTCTTAATACTTGCATGCCATTATTTAATGCACCTGGAAATCTAAACTTGTGATGGGGAACAACCAAATTGATCCTTATAAAATGGAAAAACTAAGATTTTGAGATAAGCCCTATAAACCGGAAAGGAGGGAGTAGTAACATAGACTAGTTGAAAGAACATGTGGTTCCCCCATGTTTGGTTTCGGTAATTGATGACAATCTCTATGGACTAATGGTTGCCTTGAGTTATATTTGAAGGTTTTGTCCATAGGCTTTTCTTGGAATACTTGTGTTGGTTTCAAGGAGAGTTTTTGTCGACCAAGGTGCTATTCAAGGAATTACCTAAAGATTGGTCTTGTGAGAGGTTTATCAAGACTGAGTCAAAGAGTGAATCAAGTTGATCAACACACAAAGCGTAGAAGATGTACTGAGAGGGATCAAGCGATCCCATGGTATGGTAAGCATTGTCAATTATGCTTTGTGTACTAACCCATGGTCTTCGTGAGAGTTCTTTGTGGGGTTAGGTTGCGGTATGCAAGTTCAAGTGGAGCATCACGAAGAGATCAAATGCTTGAAGCTTGCCGTCCATTGTGGTGACAATGGACTTGTGAAGATGTGCTGAAGAGTGGCTCACCCATAGTGGAGTATGGGGGAGCAATCTACTAGTCTTCACCGAGCCAACACAATCAAGAAAGGTGGTCCAACTTGAGGGAGTCAAGATCGTCATCATCTAGCTCAAGTGGACCATGTGCAAGGCAAAGGTTTTCCCTTGATAGGTTTTCTGTTTTACCGGTCTCATGGTGGTAGTTGGGAGACCGGGTTATAGGATCGATTGCCGTACTATCAAGGGGGGGCTCTCGATGAGTAGCTTGATCGTATAATTCGTAGAGAGCTCAAACCATTGCATCCTTGCATGATCTTTCTTGGTTCTTGTTTGGTTTTCTTTGTGAGTCTTAGAGCTTTTGGTCATCTTGATGAAAAGCTCGAGTTCATCGAAAGCGGAGTTCACATGCATCTTCTATGATGTTTTTGATGTTGGAGGTTATGCCGGTTCTTCTCTGTTGGAGGTTTCACTCCTCTATTAGTTAGGCATACCTCCCCTGCTGTTTTGATGCTACTCGCCGTCTTGTATCCAACAAGCTTGAGTTTCCTCAATTCGGAGCTCATTTGCAGAAGTTACGACAGTTCTGGTTTTATTAGATCCGTCTGTTGTCTTTAGCTGCGTTGAAGGCATCCAAGTGCTAAAGCCTCTGTGGCATGCGGTAGTACTTCTCAAGGGAGCGGTAGTACCGCTGCCTCTAGCCCAGAACGCTGGCGCGCACGGAAGTAGGCGCGGAAGTAATTTTTTACTTCCGCGCCCTACGCGGTAGTACCGCTCCTGGTGAGCGGTAGTACCGCTGCCTCATGTCCTGGCGCTGTTGCATGCGGTAGTAGGCGCGGATGTAATTTTTTACATCCGCCCTTACGTGGTAGTAACGCTCCCTGTGAGCGGTAGTACCGTGCCGACTTTTTCTCGTAGCTAGCTCCCTGCGGTTGTTGGCGCGGCAGTTATATTTTACATCTGTGGTCGCGCGGTAGTACCGCAAGGGCAGGCGGTAGTACCGCTCCTGCTGTAGTACCACCATGTTGCCCCTTTGTAGTGTTGTTTCTTTGGGCTTCTGCCGCCCTAGCGGTAGTACTGCTCGTAGGAGTGGTAGTACCGCTCTGTGCGGGCTGTGAGCATAATGGTTGGATATTTTCCCACCTATAAAAGGGGGTCTTCTTCCCAATGAACCTTATCCTTTGAGCTGGTTTTCTTCCCCCATTGTTGACCTTCTTCGAGCTTGCTAACTCTCAATCCCTCCATGGATTCTTGCTAGTTTTTGAGGGAAAAGAGAGAGGAGATCTAGATCCATATTTCCACCAATCACTTTCTCCTCTATGTGAGGGGAACCCATTGGATCTAGATCTTGGAGTTCTTGGTGCTCTCCTTCTTGTTCTTCCTCTCATCTTCCTCCCTAGCATTAGTTGCTTCGGTGGGATTTGAGAGAGAAGGACTTGGGCACTCTGTGTGCCCTTGCCATTGCATTTGGTGCATCGGTTTGAGTTCTCCACGTGATATGTGGAAGTTACAAGTTGAGAAGCTTATTACTCTTGGGTGCTTGGTACCCTTGAGCTTGTTCCTCTTGGGTGCTTGGGTGCCCTAGACGGTTGGTGGTGTTCGGAGCTCAATCATTGTGGTGTAAAGCTCCGGGAAAGCATCGGGGTCTCCAATTAGGTTGTGTAGATCGCCCTGAGCAATTTGACAGGTACCGGTGACCGCCCCCAAGGGTTGCCAAAGTGTATGGGTTCGGCGATCGCCCCCAAGGGTTGCCATTTGTACGGATTCGGTGACCGCCCTCAAGGGTCCCTTAGTGGAATCACGGCATCTTGCATTGTGCGAGGGCGTGAGGAGATTACGGTGGCCCTAGTGGCTTCTTGGGGAGCATTGTGCCTCCACACCGCTCCAAACGGAGATTAGCATCCGCAAGGGTGTGAACTTCAGGATACATCATCGTCTCCGCGTGCCTCGGTTATCTCTTACCCGAGCCCTTTACTTATGCACTTTACTTTGTGATAGCCATATTGTTTCTTGTCATATATCTTGCTATCACCTAGTAGTTTATATTGCTTAGCATAAGTTGTTGGTGCACATAGGTGAGCCTAGTTGTTGTAGGTTTTGTGCTTGACAAATTAACCGCTAGGTTTATTCCGCATTTGTTCAAGCCTAAACTGTAAATATTTTAAAGCGCCTATTCACCCCCCTCTAGGTGACATCCACGATCTTTCACTAGTGTCATATGCATGAAACTAGTGAGTATGGGAGCACATGATATTTCCCCGTCCGGACCGATCCCAAGTTGGCTTCTCACCTTCTTGGCCCATCAAAAACCTCTCCCCCTCCCGCGGGTGTTTCCCGCCCGGCGCCAGCTGATCCCCCCGCTCCACATTGATGGCAAGTCAGGGCGACGCGGCCTCTCACTACTTCCGCCGTTGAAGCGGCGCGCCGACCAAGGGCACCGCCCGCTGCACGCCCGGCATTTCAGACTACACATACTTTGTGAGACAAAAGGTGGGGCCGTTATTAATGATATAGTATTATATTAAAGGGACTAACTATTGTAAGCAGGCTATTAGGTTGGTTCTAGATGATGTGTCAACTTCATATAGCCGGATGTTGGCTATACTATTAACCATGCTCTAAGTGTGGTGTGAGTCGGAAAATTTATTAAGTCATTAATTAATAATTAACGGACGCCTTAATTACTCAGCCATTTTTGATTCTTTTGGATAGTGGGGCTATTATTGACTTGGACGCGGGGTTTGGGCCAAAGGCCTACTATTATACTTGGTCTTACTCGCACGACCGACCTGACAGGCTCTACCCTAGCCGCCGCTGTATCATATGGTTTCGCACCGTTCCAGATCTTAGCGCCGCCACGCAATTCTTCTCCATCCCTCCTTCCGGCGTGCACCGCGAGAAGGGACAGTGATACGTCTCCAACGTATCTATAATTTTTGATTGTTCCATGCTATATTATATTCTGTTTTGTATGTTTAATGGGCTTTATTATACACTTTTATATTATTTTTGGGACTAACCTATTAACCGGAGGCCCAGCCCAAATTGCTGTTTTTTTTGCCTATTTCAGTGTTTCGCAGAAAAAGAATATCAAACGGAGTCCAAACGGAATGAAACCTTCGGGAACGTGATTTTCGGAACAAACGTGATCCAGAGGACTTGGAGTCCACGTAAAGAAATCAACGAGGAGAGTACGAGGCAGGGGGCACGCCTACCCCCCCCCCCAGGCGCGCCCTCCACCCTCGTGGGGCCCATGTTGCTCCACCGACGTACTTCTTCCTCCTATATACACCTACGTACCCCCAAACCATCAGAGGCATCCATGAAACCCTAATTCCACCGCCGCAACCTTCTGTACCCGTGAGATCCCATCTTGGGCCCTTTTCCAGTGCTCTGCCGGAGGGGGCATTCATCACGGAGGGCTTCTACATCAACACCGTAGCCTCTCCGATGATGTGTGAGTAGTTTACCTCAGACCTTCGGGTCCATAGTTATTAGCTAGATGGCTTCTTCTCTCTCTTTGGATCTCAATACAAAGTTCTCCTCGATTCTCTTGGAGATCTATTCGATGTAATCTTCTTTTGCGGTGTATTTGTCGAGACCGATGAATTGTGGGTTTATGATCAAGTTTATCTATGAAAAATATTTGAATCTCCTCTGAATTATTTTATGTATGATTGGTTATCTTTGCAAGTCTGTTCGAATTATCAGTTTGGTTTGGCCTACTAGATTGATCTTTCTTGCAATGGGAGAAGTGTTTAACTTTGGGTTCAATCTTGCGGTGCTCGATCCCAGTGACAGAAAGGGAAACGACACGTATTGTATTGTTGCCATCGAGGATAACAAGATGGGGTTTATATCATATTGCATGAGTTTATCCCTCTACATCATGTCATCTTGCTTAAAGCGTTACTCCGTTCTTATGAACTTAATACTCTAGATGCATGCTAGATAGCGGTCGATGTGTGGAGTAATAGTAGTAGATGCAGAATCGTTTCGGTCTACTTGTCGTGGACGTGATGCCTATATACATGACCATACCTAGATATTCTCATAACTATGCTCAATTCTATCAATTGCTCGACAGTAATTTGTTCACCCACCGTAATACTTATGCTCTTGAGAGAAGCCACTAGTGAAACCTATGGCCCCCGGGTCTATTTTCCATCATATTAATCTTCCAACACTTAGCTATTTCTATTGCTGTTTATTTTACTTTGCATCTTTATTTCTCTTTATCATAAAAATACCAAAACTATTATCTTATCATATCTATCAGATCTCACTCTCGTAAGTGATCATGAAGGGATTGACAACCCCTTTATTGCGTTGGTTGCAAGGTTCTTATTTGTTTGTGTAGGTGCGTGGGACTCGAGCGTGGTCTCCTACAGGATTGATACCTTGGTTCTAAAAAACTGAGGGAAATACTTACGCGACTTTACTGCATCACCCTTTCCTCTTCAAGGGAAAACCAATGCAGTGCTCAAGAGGTAGCAAGAATGATTTCTGGCGCCGTTGCCGGGGATTCTACGCACAAGTCAAGACATACCAAGTACCTATCACAAACCCTTATCCCTCGCATTACATTATTTGCCATTTGCCTCTCGTTTTCCTCGCCCCCACTTCACCCTTTGCCGTTTTATTCGCCCTCCTTCCGTTTGATCTCGTGTTACTATGTGCCTTCTATTTGCTTGCATCTTCGCTTGCTAAAAATCTATCGTTATGGATCCTCATCCGCTTGCCAATCTTTTTAAGAGATCCAATTATGATGAACCAATTCCTAGTGATTTGAGTGCACTAGATTATCTTTATAAGGTTTTGCTTGAAATCCATGAATCTGAAAATTGTGATGAAGTGCTTTATGAAGTGATTCACGATAGATCTTTGAATAAAAAGCATGATTGCAATGATGTTATTATAAATTCTATTAATGTCAATTGTGTTAATGATATGCAAAACCCCAAGCATGGGGATGCTAAGTTTGCTATGTCTACTACTAGTTGCAATGATCATGATTGGGGTGATTCTTCTTATGATCTTGAAAATTTATTTAAGCCCCATGATGAATATGAGATTGATAGTAGTGTTTGCAATAATATTGAAAGTGGGTTTGGAAGAGTGTCAACTTTAGATCCCACATATTTGGAGAATATTCAATCTTATGAATTTTTTGATAAAATTGGGTTTGGAGAGGTCATGACTTTAGTTAATGTTAATCCCACTATTTCAGAAGAGTGTCAACTTTGCATGCATGTGGATCACGAAGAGAATATGTTATGTGATAGATATATTGTTGAATTTTCTTATGATCCTACATGTAATTATTATGAGAGAGGAAAATATGGTTGTAGAAACATTTATCTTACTAAATTACCTCTCGTCATGTTGAGATTGCTATCGTCACTTTCTTCTTCCTTGCATATGCTAGTTTTTGCTTGCCTTGCAAATTTGTTTACTTATAATATGCCTATGCATAGGAAGTATGTTATACTTAGATGTGTTTGTCACGTGTTTTAGGATGCTCTCTTTGCGCTTCAATTCTTGTCTTTCACATGAGCATCATTAAAATTATCTATGCCTAGCTAAAAGGGCGTTAAACGATAGCGCTTGTTGGGAGGCAACCCAATTTTATTTTATTTTTTTATTTTTTCTCCTGTTTAGGAATAAATCTTTGATCTAGCCTCTGGTTAGATTTTTTATGTTTTAATTAGTGTTTGTGCCAAGTTAAACCTATAGGATCTTCTTGGATGATAGTTATCTTGCTGAAAATTCCAGAAACTTTCTGTTCACGAAAACAATTGTTAAAAATCACTAGAACGTGATAAAATACTGATTCCAATTGCAGTAGATCAATAAACAAATTTTCTAGGTCGTCCTATTTTGGTAGATTTTTTTGAGTTCCAGAAGTCTGCGTTAGTTACAGATTACTACAGACTGTTCTGTTTTTGAAAGATTCTGTTTTTCATGTGTCGTTTGCTTATTTTGATGAATCTATGGCTAGTAAAATAGTTTATAAACCATAGAGAAGTTGTAATACAGTAGGTTTAACACCAATATAAATAAATAATGAGTTCATTACAGTACCTTGAAGTGGTGTTTTGTTTCTTTCGCTAACGGAGCTCACGAGATTTTCTGCTAAGTTTTGTGTTGTAAAGTTTTCAAGTTTTGGGTAAAAGATTTGATGGATTATGGAACAAGGAGTGGCAAGAGCATAATATTGGGGATGCCCATGGCACCCCAAGATAATCTAAGGACACCAAAAAGCCAAAGCTTGGGGATGCCCCGGAAGGCATCCCCTCTTTCGTCTTCGTCCATCGGTAACTTTACTTGGAGCTATATTTTTATTCACCACATGATATGTGTTTTGCTTGGAGCGTCTTGTATAATTTGAGTCTTTGCTTTTTAGTTTACCACAATCATCCTGGCTGTACACACCTTTTGAGAGAGACACACATGATTCGGAATTTATTAGAATACTCTATGTGCTTCACTTATATCTTTTGAGCTATATAGTTTTTGATCTAGTGCTTCACTTATATATTTTAGAGCACGGTGGTGGATTTGTTTTATAGAAACTATTGTTCTATAATGCTTCACTTATATTATTTTGAGAGTCCTACAAAACAGCATGGTAATTTGCTTTATATTATGATAGGCATCCAAGATTAGTAAAAAATCTTATGAGTGCGTTGAATACTATGAGAAGTTTGATGCTTGATAATTGTTTTGATATATGAAGATGGCGATATTAGAGTCATGCTAGTTGAGTAGTTGTGAATATGAGAAATACTTGTGTTAAAGTTTGTGATTCCCGTAGCATGCACGTATGGTGAACCGTTATGTGATGAAGTCGGAGCATGATTTATTTATTGATTGTCTTCCTTATGAGTGGCGGTCGGGGACGAGCGATGGTCTTTTCCTACCAATCTATCCCCCTAGGAGCATGCGCTTAATACTTTGCTTTGATAACTCATAGATTTTTGCAACAAGTATATGAGTTCTTTATGACTAATGTTGAGTCCATGGATTATACGCACTCTCTTCCTTCCACCATTGCTAGCCTCTCTAATACCGCGCACTTTTCGCCGGTATCATACACCCACCATATACCTTCCTCAAAACAGCCACCATACCTACCTATCATGACATTTCCATAGCCATTCCGAGATATATTGCCATGCAACTTACCACCGTTCCGTTTACTATGACACGCTTCATCATTGTCATATTGCTTTGCATGATCATGTAGTTGACATCATATTTATTGCAAAGCCACCATTCATAATTCTTTCATACATGTCACTCTTGATTCACTGCCTATCCCGGTACACCGCCGGAGGCATCCACATAGAGTCATATTTTGTTCTAAGTTTTGAGTTGTAAAGAAAATAAAAGTGTGATGATCATCATTATTAGAGCATTGTCCCAAGTGAGGAAAGGATGATGGAGACTATGATTCCCCCATAAGTCGGTATGAGACTCTGGACTAAATAAAAAAAGGGGGAAGGCCATAAAAAAGAGAAAAGGCCAAACAAAAAAATGAGAGAAAAAGAGAGAAGGGACAATGCTACTATCCTTTTACCACACTTGTGCTTCAAAAGTAGCACCATGATCTTCATGATAGAGAGTCTCCTATGATATCACTTTCATATACTAGTGGGAAATTTTCATTATAGAACTTGGCTTGTATATTCCAATGATGGGCTTCCTCAAAATGCCCTAGGTGTACGTGAGCAAGCAAGTTGGATGCACACCCACTTAGTTTCTTTTGTTGAGCTTTCATATACTTATAGCTCTAGTGCATCCGTTGCATGGCAATCCCTACTCACTCACATTGATATCTATTAATGGGCATCTCCATAGCCCGTTGATACGCCTAGTTGATGTGAGACTATCTTCTCCTTTTTTTGTCATCTCCACAACCACCATTCTATTCCACATATAGTGCTATGTCCATGGCTCACGCTCATGTATTGCGTGAAGATTGAAAAGTTTGAGAACACCAAAAGTATGAAACAATTGCTTGGCTTGTCATCGGGGTTGTGCATGATTAAATACTTTGTGTGATGAAGATAGAGCATAGCCAGACTATATGATTTTGTAGGGATAACTTTCTTTGGCCATGTTATTTTGAGAAGACATAATTGCTTAGTTAGTATGCTTGAATTATTATTATTATTATGTCAATATTAAACTTTTATCTTGAATCATTCGGATCTGAACATTCATACCACAATTAAGAGAATTACATTGAAAATTATGCCAAGTAGCATTTCACATCAAAAATTCTGTTTTTATCATTTACCTACTCGAGGATGAGCAGGAATTAAGCTTGGGGATGCTTGATACGTCTCCAACGTATCTATAATTTTTTATTGTTCCATGCTATATTATATTCTATTTTGGATGTTTAATGGGATTTATTATACACTTCTATATTATTTTTGGGACTAACCTATTAACCGGAGCACCATCCCAAATTGTTGTTTTTTTGCCTATTTTAGTGTTTCGCGGAAAAAGAATATCAAACGGAGCAAACGGAATGAAACCTTCGGGAACGTGATTTTCGGAACAAATGTAATCCAGAGGACTTGGAGTCCACGTAAAGAAATCAACAAGGAGAGCACGAGGCAGGGGGGCGTGCCTACCCCCCCAGGCGCGCCCTCCACCCTCATGGGGCCCACGTTGCTCCACCGACGTACTTCTTCCTCCTATATATACCTACGTACCCCCAAACCATCAGAGGCATCCACGAAAACCTAATTCCACCGCCGCAACCTTCTGTACCTGTGAGATCCCATCTTGGGGCCTTTTTTGGCGCTCCGCCGGAGGGGGAATTGATCACGGAGGGCTTCTACACCAACACCGTAGCCTCTCCGATGATGTGTGAGTAGTTTACCTCAAACCTTCGGGTCCATAGTTATTAGCTAGATGGCTTCTTCTCTCTCTCTGGATCTCAATACAAAGTTCTCCTCGATTCTCTTGGAGATCTATTCGATGTAATCTTCTTTTGTGGTGTGTTTGTCGAGACTGATGAATTGTGGGTTTATGATCAAGTTTATCTATGAACAATATTTGAATCTCCTCTGCATTCTTTTATGTATGATTGGTTATCTTTGCAAGTCTCTTTGAATTATCAGTTTGGTTTGTGTAACACCCACGATGCGGCTATATCTCTCACGTGTCGAGGCACGACTTAGAGGCATAACCGCATTGTAGGTTTTGTCGCAAGAAGGGTCATCTTCACACAATCCCATGTAATGAACAAGAATGGGATAAAGAGTTGGCTTACAATTGCCACATCACACAATACATAAATAAAAATTCATACATCATTCAAGATACACACATAGACCGACTACAGTCAAATCCAAATGAAAAGAAGATAACCCCAAATGCTAGATCCCCGATTGTCCCAACTGGGCTCCACTACTGATCATCAGGAAAACGAAACATAGTAACGACCAAGGTCCTCATCGAACTCCCACTTGAGCTCGATTGCGTCACCTGCACTGGTATCGTCGGCACCTGCAACTGTTTTGGTAGAATCAGTGAGTCACGAGGACTCAGCAATCTCACACCCGCGAGATCAAGACTATTTAAGCTTATAGGAAGGAGGGGGTAATGCGGTGGAGCTGCAGCAAGCGCTAAGCAAATATGGTGGCTAACATACGCAAATGAGAGCGAGAAGAGAAGCAACGCATGGCCGAGAAGCTAGAAATGATCAAGAAGTGATCCTGAAGCTACTTACGTTCAAGCATCACACTAGACCGTGTTCTTTTCCCGGGCTCCGCCGAAAAGAGACCATCACGGCTACACACGCGGTAGATGTATTTTAATTAAGTAAAGTGTCAAGTTCTCTACAACCGGATATTAACAAATTCCCATCTGCCACATAACCGCGGGCACGGCTCTCGAAAGTTTATACCCTGCAGGGGTGTCCCAACTTAGCCCATCACAAGCTCTCACGGTCAACGAAGGATATTCCTTCTCCCGGGAAGACCCGATCAGTCTCGGAATCCCGGTTACAAGACTTTTCGACAATGGTAAAACAAGACCAGCAAAGCCACCCGATGTGCCGACAAATCCCGATAGGAGTCGCACGTATCTCGTTCTCAGGGCACACCGGATGGGCAAGACGTCGGGTTGGCATAGACCCTGGTTGCCCAGGGGGCGCCGGACATCGCCCGGTTGGACCAGCACTCAGAGGAACACTAGCCCGGGGGGTTAAAATAAAGATGACCCTTGAGTCTGCAGAACCCAAGGGAAAAAGGCTTAGGTGGCAAATGTTAAAACCAAGGTTGGGCCTTGCTGGAGGAGTTTTATTCAAAGCGAACTGTCAAGGGGGTCCCATAAATCCCCAACCGCGTAAGGAACGCAAAATCAAGGAACATAACACCGGTATGACGGAAACTAGGGCGGCAAGAGTGGAACAAAACACCTGGCATAAGGCCGAGCCTTCCACCCTTTACCAAGTATATAGATGCATTAATTAAATAAGAGATATTGTGATATCCCAACATATCCATGTTCCAACATGGAACAAACTTCATCTTCACCTGCAACTAGCAATGCTATAAGAGGGGCTGAGCAAAAGCAGTAACATAGCCAAACAACGGCTTGCTAGGAAAGGTGGGTTAGAGGGTTGACATGGCAATATGGGAGGCATGATATAGCAAGTGGTAGGTAGAGCAGCATAGCAATAGAGCAAAAAACTAGCAAGCAAAGATAGCAGTGATTTCGAGGGTATGGTCATCTTGCCTGAGATCCCGCAAGGAAGAAGAACGAGTCCATGAAGAAGACCAACGGACAAAGTCGAACGAATCCTCACAAACGCGACGTTATCGGAACTAACCCGAAGAGCAACACCGGAAAGAAGCAAACAACATGGTAAACAACCATCACATGAACATGGCATGATGCACCAATCAAGTATGATGCATGTCCGGTTTAATGAGGCATGGCATGGCAAAGTGCACAAACAACACTACAAATTAAGTGGAGCTCAATATGCAACGACTTGCATATTGACGAAACACCACATGACTCATTTAGTTCTCTCTCGGTTATGTACCCAAAAATATTAAATGTTATTAAACATGGCAAGGGGTGAAGCATATGAAATCTACCTATCTAGGCAAGTTTAAATGAGGCCGGAACAACAAACAACAATTCCGGAAAATCCCCTTGTCCATTTTTCGAATTAGCTACTGTTCTGCCCTAAAAAATATTTTAATGTTATTAAAAAGTAAAACAAAGTACACCATGTTAAACTATGCATTTTTCTACCCCATTTACATATAAAGTTTATTAAATTCTGAGTTACGATTAATTAGTTATGAAATAAATCATTTTAACATGGCATTTATGCAAATTTAAACAAACAACATTTTAAACATTTTAAACATGGATGAAAGTAGCATATTATGAAACTAGATGAAATTCTAAGCACTTTTCATATTTGAAGTTTTGACATATGGTGCATGGTTATTTAGTTATTAAATGCATGAACAGCAAGGGGTCTTCCGCAAATCTGTAATACTCTGGATAATTGGACAAATTCGTAGAACGAGAAAAAAATCATGATCTGGCTGAATCTGGCTGGGCCAACAGGAGCAGGAGCGCTGGAGGCTCACCATGGGCCTTGACCCGATTGGAGGGGAGGCTCCAGGAGGGGCGCGCTGGGCCTTAGAGGTCACTGGAGGCGCGGTCAACGCTCGGGACTGAACCGGGCGAGCCGCCGCTGCTCTCGTTTCTGAAGAAACAGAAGCAGCAGGAGCATGGCAATGGAGAAGACAACGACAGGGGGCCCTGGCGACGGGGTCGGCGGGAACCGGACGGAACGGGCGGATCGAGTCGTCCGGCCTCGGTTCCGGGCAACGGCGGCAGCCAACGGAGCTTGGGCGCGGGGCACAGCCATCCATGGCGGCGGCGGTGGTCCTGCTCGAACAGAGAGACACAAGCGACAGAGAGGTGAGAGAAGGAGAAAGGGCGCGACGCGAAGGGAGAGGGAAGCGGCGGCAGGGCTCACCGGAGCGCATGGGGCGGCGAGGAGGCGACGCAGTGCAGCAGCGGCGGAGCAGATCTTGCCGGAGAAGAGGTCGCGGACGGCGGAGCTAGTACCTGAAGAAAAAATTGTGGCGTGGCAGTTTCAGAGAGGAAGAGACTTGGGAGAAGAAAAGGGAGACGGAAGGAAGAGGAGGCATGGGGCAGCCCGGACCTGCCGCTGGTACGGTAGCTCGCCGACGAGGGCTCGGGGTGCGACGACGTTGGTCAAAGGCAGAGGCACCAGTGGAGCTGCGGCTTCCTCCTGATCGGAGAGAGAAAAACAGAACGATGAGCGAGGGAAAAGAAAACAGGGGAGAAGGAAGGAAAAGAGGGCGGCGCGGGAACGACGGCGTGACCTGGGCATCTCGTCGTCTCGCACGAACGGGAAGACGGAGACCGGTCAGCTCGGGAGCATCTGCGGGTGCTCGGGACGGAGGGGGGTCTCGGGGAGGGGCGAGGCAACGAGGAGGCAGGCCCTCAGGTGCTCGCGGACGAGGGCGTGGAAGATGGAGCTCGGCTCAGGAAGGGCACGGGAGGAGCTTGCGCTGACGAGCGTCCCGGTGACTGGATGGATTGTGGGTGGCTGCGAGTGATGGGGATCGAGGAGGGACATGGGGGAGCGCTGGTTGGTGGATTGGATCGGGATGAGATCCCGAGGAACACAGTGGCGGCGGCCGAGAGGGATCGATGGGACATGTCCCTAGATTTTAGGGTTGGTAGGCTGATATATATAGTAGGTGGCTTGGTTGGGATGATTTGGACCCTTCAATTAAAATCGAACGGTCGAGAAAAACATAGGTTAGAGGAGCCAAAGAAGAAACCGAAGATACTTTAGGCATGCTTGGGGATGATCCGAATCCAACGGCGATGACTGAGCGGGTCGAATTCAGGACAGGTTTCGGACACGCACACGAGGGGGTTTTGTGCATTGTGCAGAGAGGCACAAACGGTCGGACAACAAAAGAACAGTTGGTCTCGAAAGGGACAACGAAGGCAACAGGGAGAAGCGGGAACTACGAACGGATGCAAGTTTTTAAAAAAATGACGGCAATGAAGTGCCGATGCAATGCGGATGATGCAATGATGAAATGCAACAAGCAAATAAAACACACAACGATCACGAAGAACATGGAAGGCATCTGGAGCGTCGGTCTCGGGGCGTTACAACACTCCACCACTACAAGAGGATCTCGTCCCGAGATCTAGGATGGCACCGGAGAGAAGCAGAAAAGGAAGAGGAGAGGTAAACTAAGTTGCTTCTTTGAGAAACGAGTGAAACCACTAACCTTGAGAGATTGAACGAATTAAAAGAGATAATACAACAAAGATGAACAAAGTTAAAAACAATCCGTTAGAAAAGAGGAACAAGGAACATTACGGGAACCTTGTAGGTTGAAAGACATAAGAAAAGGGTTACAATGGACAAGAAGTACATGCAAGCACTCCGGTTGAAATGAGATGTACAAGGAACGATAAGGATCAATTACGACAACACTCCGATTGGAAATGGAAGGCATAGAATATGAACTTGGCAAAAAGAAAGCACTTGGATGAGACTCCGCTTAGAAGAGGAATGATAGACACAACACTCCGGTTAAAACAAGATAAAGAAGGAATAAGAATGATATAATTTGGACAGCACTCCGACTGTAAATGGAAGGAATTGAACATGAACTTTACAAGATGAGAAGATACTTAATGAAATCAACAGCACATTGCCTCCGGAACTATTGAAAGAATGGCACAATGGGTCAGAAAGATTTCAGACAGCACTCCGGTTGAGAAGGGAGGCAAAACTTGACAGAATGGGATGAACTTGAAAATAGGGCACGACACTCCGGTTGGAAATGGATAAGCACGAAAAGAACACGGTCCTCACAAACCGAGAAGATGAGTGAAGAGAGCAACATCACAATGCCTCCAGAAGAAATAAATAATAGAAGATAGATCCTTGGAATAAAGAATGGAGAAGAAAATGACAACTTCTGCCACAAATGAGCTTGGAAAGCATCCTTCCAAGAAGGTTATAACGGAGTTGTTGGGAAATCAACAACGAAAAGAACAAGCTTGTTGTGGGCTTATGGAACACATCTCGAAATTATGAGGTGACAACCCGCCACTAACGGAAACAATTGCTTGCTTGAGATCAACGAAGAGATGAAAACTTCTCTCGCCGAGAGGATAGGAGAAAACTTGGATCATTGATAGACACCACAATTAGCAACATTCCTTCGAGAAGGCTTTAAGTGAAATCTATACCAAGATAACTCCAACAAAGAGATTATTATGGGTTGAAACAACTCATGGACGAAGAAAATATGATGGGTTTAAATATCTCATTCTTGACAACTTGTGAATCATGAAACATGAAGAAAATTATCAAGAATGACATAACACCACCTCAAAAGATAAGAGAGAAAGAATTGCACTTCGGAATGCAAGATGAAGAATGCTTGAACTCCTCAAAACAAACATGTGTTGAGCACCATGTTTATTTTAGAGTATAGCTTGACAGATCTTGACTCCGAGAGAAATCTTGAAGAACAATTGAAGAATGAAAGGAATCCTTGATGAAGCACCATGTGAACCTTCCATGAAGAACTCCGGTAAAACCAGGATGATAGAAAGAGAGAGAAGTTGAAAACACAAGGTGAAGCCTTGCGAGGATTTAGATGGAGCTTCGCGACGAGATAATGCAGAAAGCTTGGAACTCCGGAAAAGAAAAAGATGAAGCCTCTCAAACCGAGAAATGTGACATGATGAACAACTCTGGAAAGAAGAAACTAGATCACTTGGATGAAACCATAATAAGAATTACGTTATGCATATCCTTCACCAATTTAAATTGATGACAAGCAACGGATTTGGCATACTACTTATTCTCGTAGAAAGAATTAAGAGAGTTATAGCGCAAACTTGAGAAAAGTCTTCAACGAACCGCCGGTAGGATTGGAAAGAACGAATGAATTGATATGATAACCAAGGAAGAGAACTCTTGAATGAACCACGTAAGAATTGAAAATGAACGAAGAAAAGATAAAGAAACACCAGGAAGAATTATAAAAAGAACGAAGATACTTGGGGAAATTTAGATACAAGAGAATGAAGAGATCACGAGCTGACTAAGGAATACTTAAGCGATGCACCGGTAAGATTTGGAGAACGAGAGCTGAAAGCGGGCATGAATAATTCTGAGATTATGGGCTCCGGAGAATCAAACTGAAAAAACTCCTGAATTGCTTTGGATGGGTGAAAAGAATTCTCGCAATCGAAAACAATTATGAGAGGATGGCATCAAGCTAGAACCATGAATCTTCAAGAGAATGGACAAGATTTAGGAGAAATCCTTCTTCGGTCTTCAAATGTTGAGAATGATGATGAGAAACACCACCATGAATTGTTGAGGCACTCTGGAATGACAATTAGAAAGATTGAACGAACGATGAAAAGAATTTGAAAGATCTTGGAGAAAGACATTTGACTGATGATAATTCATTCTTACGTCAAACCTGTGGGTTAGGGCCCACTCAAAAGAACCACCGTTGAACGATTGCTTGAAAAGAGAGATTGCACCGGTTGAATTAAATGGCTTGAATGAAATAGCATCCTCAAAAGAACTTGAGTGAACTGAGAATGGAAACTTGAATCTTCTGAGATATCTTCAACACTTCGGAACGAATGAATAGCGAGAGGTGAATGATCAATTGGTGCACCGAAATGGGAAAGCATTGAGAAAAGAGGAAAAGGGATAAGATCAACACCGAAAACTTGAATTAAATCCACCGGAGAAGAAAAGAGAACGAAGAATGATGAACTTGAAGCTCCCTTAGTATCTTCATGGGAAATCACCGGATAAGAACATTGAAAGAAAAGAAGGAGAGACTTCCCATAAAAAAATGATACTTGATTAAGAAATCTGAATCCTTGAATAAAAGGGTGGGAGGGTGGGAAAACAGAGACAATTTGGGACGGATGAAACAAACAACGTTGGGAAAAAACTGAGAGGTGATCTTGTGAATGTTGAAATGATCGAATCCACTTGAGGAGAAGCACACCGGTTGGAAAGAATTGGAATGACAATCTCGATGATCAAGAAGGATTACCACTCTCATAGAAATATGAGAACACCGCTTAGGAAAGGTATGGAATCAACACTTGACATTGAAGCAACTCGAATACCACAACTCAAAACAAAACAAAAGATTGGCTTGCATAATAAGCCAGAAACAAACATATGATAGAGATTTCGCCCAATGTGTTCGTGATGAGGCCCCACGGGCACGAGGTACAGCGGACGTCGCGAATGACAAACAAGACGTCCCCGAATCGGCATAGCCAAGGATTCTTTAAGACGTCTCGCGACCACTGTAAATCGACCGTGAAAAGCGAACCACTAGACGTTGGACTCCAATCTCAAATCATACATCCGTCGAAAAGATATCCTAGGAGCTACTTGAATTCCCACCTATAAAACTCCCGAAACTTTCTGGTTATGCAATCTGGTGTTGGGGATACAGGGGACGCAATATATCTCACCCAAACTAACAATCCCTAGATCCAGCTGTATCCATCCGTCAACACATAACCAAGAAAACTTCGGAAATCGTGTACCTCAACCTTTGAAAAGCATCCGTTATACGAGTTATGGCAATACTCCCGAACTCCCGCCCCAGTACTGGGTGGCGTCGAGGTGATCTCACCAACAACTGCATAAAAGAGATTTTCGATGTCGGCGAAACTCAGGTATTCCAGAGCTGCAACGATAAAATTGTGACGACAACACCTCGGAGCTCAACTCCCCGGGACACTGCCACAACCCCTAAATGTCATGAGGCACCAAGAACAATGTTCTCGTCACAAAAATATCAGAATGATCCCAAGATACCCGCGTGATCCTAAAAAAGAATTAAGTGAAAACTGAGGAGAGGAAAGTCAAAACATCTACATCAGGAGACCTCCCCAGAGCAACGAAGGGGCTGAGGAGTAAAAAGAATCCTACTCTCCGATATATATAATCCTAAGACTCAAAACATTTTTGTTCTAGACTCAACAACGTCAGCGATTCGATCAAGCAGGGGGCTCCTAAGTCGGGGATGGCTCTGATTACCAACTTGTAACGCCCACGATGCGGCTATATCTCTCCCGTGTCGAGGCACGACTTAGAGGCATAACCGCATTGTAGGTTTTGTCGCAAGAAGGGTCATCTTCACACAATCCCATGTAATGAACAAGAATGGGATAAAGAGTTGGCTTACAATCGCCACTTCACACAATACATAAATAAATTCATACATCATTCAAGATACACACATAGACCGACGACGGTCAAATCCAAATGAAAAGAAGATAACCCCAAATCGTCCCAACTGGGCTCCACTACTGATCATCAGGAAAACGAAACATAGTAACGACCAAGGTCCTCATCGAACTCCCACTTGAGCTCGATTGCATCACCTGCACTGGTATCGTCGGCACCTGCAACTGTTTTGGTAGAATCTGTGAGTCACGAGGACTCAGCAATCTCACACCCGCGAGATCAAGACTATTTAAGCTTATAGGAAGGAGGGGGTAACGAGGTGGAGCTACAGCAAGCGCTAAGCAAATATGGTGGCTAACATACGCAAATGAGAGCGAGAAGAGAAGCAACGCACGACTGAGAAGCTAGAAATGATCAAGAAGTGATCATGAAGCTACTTACGTTCAAGCATCACACTAGACCGTGTTCTCTTCCCGGGCTCCGCCGAAAAGAGACCATCACGGCTACACACGCGGTTGATGTATTTTAATTAAGTCAAGTGTCAAGTTCTCTACAACCGGATATTAACAAATTCCCATCAGCCACATAACCGCGGGCACGGCTCTCGAAAGTTTATACCCTGCAGGGGTGTCCCAACTTAGCCCATCACAAGCTCTCACGGTCAACGAAGGATATTCCTTCTCCTGGGAAGACCCGATCAGTCTCGGAATCCCGGTTACAAGACTCTTCGACAATGGTAAAACAAGACTAGCAAAGCCACCCGATGTGCCGATAAATCCCGATAGGAGTCGCATGTATCTCGTTCTCAGGGCACACCGGATGGGCAAGAAGTCGGGTTGGCATAGACCCTGGTTGCCCAGGGGGCGCCGGACATCGCCCGGTTGGACCAGCAGTCAGAGGAACACTAGCCCGGGGGGTTAAAATAAAGATGACCCTTGAGTCTGCAGAACCCAAGGGAAAAAGGCTTAGGTGGCAAATGTTAAAACCAAGGTTGGGCCTTGCTGGAGGAGTTTTATTCAAAGCGAACTGTCAAGGGGGTCCCATAAATCCCCAACCGCGTAAGGAACGCAAAATCAAGGAACATAACACCGGTATGATGGAAACAAGGGCGGCAAGAGTGGAACAAAACACCAGGCATAAGGCCGAGCCTTCCACCCTTTACCAAGTATATAGATGCATTAATTAAATAAGAGATATTGTGATATCCCAACATATCCATGTTCCAACATGGAACAAACTTCATCTTCACATGCAACTAGCAACACTATAAGAGGGGCTGAGCAAAAACGGTAACATAGCCAAACAACGGCTTGCTAGGAAAGGTGGGTTAGAGGCTTGACATGGCAATATGGGAGGCATGATATAGCAAGTGGTAGGTAGCGCGGCATAGCAATAGAGCGAACAACTAGCAAGGAAAGATAGAAGTGATTTCGAGGGTATGGTCATCTTGCCTGAGATCCCGCAAGGAAGAAGAACGAGTCCATGAAGAAGACCAACGGACAAATTCGAATGAATCCTCACAAACGCGACGTTGTTGGAACTAACCCGAAGAGCAACACCGGAAAGAAGCAAACAACATGGTAAACAACCATCACATGAACATGGCATGATGCACAATCAAGTATGATGCATGTCCGGTTTAATGAGGCATGGCATGGCAAAGTGCACAAACAACACTACAAATTAAGTGGAGCTCAATATGCAACGACTTGCATATTGACGAAACACCACATGACTCATTTAGTTCTCTCTCGGTTATGTACCCAAAAATATTAAATGTTATTAAACATGGCAAGGGGTGAAGCATATGAAAACTACCTATCTAGGCAAGTTTAAATGAGGCCGGAACAACAAACAACAATTCCGGAAAATCCCCATGTCCATTTTTCGAATTAGCTACTGTTCTGCCCTAAAAAATATTTTAATGTTATTAAATAGTAAAACAGAGTGCACCATGTTAATCTATGCATTTTTCTACCCCATTTACATATAAAGTTTATTAAATTCCGAGTTACGGTTAATTAGTTATGAAATAAATCATTTTAACATGGCATTTATGCAAATTTAAACAAACAACATTTTAAACATTTTAAACATGGATGAAAGTAGCATATTATGAAACTAGATGAAATTCTAAGCACTTTTCATATTTGAAGTTTTAACATATGGTGCATGGTTATTTAGTTATTAAATGCATGAACAGCAAGGGGTCTTCCGCAAATCTGTAATACTCTGGATAATTGGACAAATTCGCAGAACGAGAAAAAAAACATGATCGGGCTGAATCTGGCTGGGCCAACAGGATCAGGGGCGCTGGAGGCTCACCATGGGCCTTGACCCGATTGGAGGGGAGGCTGCAGGAGGGGCGCGCTGGGCCTTGGAGGTCACTTGAGGCGTGGTCAACGCTCGGGACTGAACCGGGCGAGCCGCCGCTGCTCTCATTTCTGAAGAAACAGAAGCAGCAGCAGGAGCATGGCAATGGAGAAGACGACGACAGGGGGCCCTGGCGACGGGGTCGGCGGGAACCGGATGGAACGGGCGGATTGAGTCGTCCGGCCTCGGTTCCGGGCATCGGCGGCGGCCAACAGAGCTCGGGCGCGGGGCACAGCCATCCATGGCAGCGGCGGTGGTCCTGCTCGAACAGAGAGACACAAGCGACAGAGAGGTGAGAGAAGGAGAAAAAGCGCGACGCGAAGGGAGAGGGAAGCGGCGGCAGGGCTCACCGGAGCGCATGGGGCGGCGAGGAGGCGACGCGTTGCAGCAGCGGTGGAGCAGATCTTGCCGAAGAAGAGGTCGCGGACGGCGGAGCTAGTACCTGAAGAAAAAATGGTGGCGCGGCAGTTTCAGAGAGGAAGAGACTTGGGAGAAGAAAAGAGAGACGGGGAGACGGAAGGAAGAGGAGGCATGGGGCAGCCCGGACCTGCTGCTGGTACGGGAGCTCGCCGACGAGGGCTCGGAGCGCGACGGCGTTGGTCAAAGTCAGATGCACCAGTAGAGCTGCGGCTTGCTCGTGATCTGAGAGAGAGAAACAGAACGATGAGCGAGGGAAAAGAAAACAGGGGAGAAGGAAGGAAAAGAGAGCGGCGCGGGAACGACGGCGTGACCTGGGCATCCCGTCGTCTTGCACGAACGGGAAGACGGAGACCGGCCAGCTCGGGAGCATCTGCGGGTGCTCGGGACGGAGGTGGGTCTCGGGGAGGGGCGAGGCAACGAGGAGGCAGGCCCTCAGGTGCTCGTGGACGAGGGCGTGGAAGATGGAGCTCGGCTCAGGAAGGGCACGGGAGGAGCTTGCACCGACGAGCGTCCCGGTGACTGGATGGATTTGTGTGTGGCTGCGAGTGATGGGGATCGAGGAGGGACATGGGGGAGCGTTGGTTGGTGGATTGGATCGGGATGAGATCCCGAGGAACACAATGGCGGCGGCCGAGAGGGATCGATGGGACATGTCCCTAGATTTTAGGGTTGGTAGGCTGATATATATAGTAGGTGGCTTGGTTGGGATGATTTGGACCCTTCAATTAAAATCGAACGGTCGAGAAAAACATAGGTTAGAGGAGCTAAAGAAGAAACCGAAGATACTTTAGGCATGCTTGGGGATGATCCGAATCCAACGGCGATGACTGAGCGGGTCGAATTCAGGACAGGTTTCGGACACGCACACGAGGGGGTTTTGTGCATTGTGCAGAGAGGCACAAACGGTCGGACAACAAAAGAACGGTTGGTCTCGAAAGGGACAACGAAGGCAACAGGGAGAAGCGGGAACAATGAACGGATGCATGTTTTTAAAAAATGACGGCAACGGAGTGCCGATGCAATGCGGATGATGCAATTATGAAATGCAACAAGCAAATAAAACACACAGCGATCACGAAGAACATGGAAGGCGTCTGGAGCGTCGGTCTCGGGGCATTACAGTTTGGCCTACTAGATTGATCTTTCTTGAAATGGGAGAAGTGTTTAGCTTTGGGTTCAATCTTGCGGTGCTCGATCCCAGTGACAGAAAGGGAAACGACACGTATTATATTGTTGCCATCGAGGATAACAAGATGGGGTTTATATCATATTGCATGAGTTTATCCCTCTACATCATGTCATCTTGCTTAAAGCGTTACTCCGTTCTTATGAACTTAATACTCTAGATGCATGTTGGATAGCTGTCGATGTGTGTAGTAATAGTAGTAGATGTAGAATCGTTTCGGTCTACTTGTCGCGGACGTGACGCCTATATACATGATCATACCTAGATATTCTCATAACTATGCTCAATTCTATCAATTGCTCGACAGTAATTTGTTCACCCACCATAATACTTATGCTCTTGAGAGAAGCCACTAGTGAAACCTATGGCCCCCGGGTCTATTTTCCATCATATTAATCTTCCAACACTTAGCTATTTCTATTGCCGTTTATTTTACTTTGCATCTTTATTTCTCTTTATCATAAAAATACCAAAAATATTATCTTATCATATCTATCGGATCTCACTCTCGTAAGTGACCGTGAAGGGATTGACAACCCCTTTATTGCGTTGGTTGCGAGGTTCTTATTTGTTTGTGTAGGTGCGTGGGACTCGAGCGTGGTCTCCTACTGGATTGATACCTTGGTTCTCAAAAACTGAGGGAAATACTTACGCTACTTTACTGCATCACTCTTTCCTCTTCAAGGGAAAACCAACGTAGTGCTCAAGACGTAACAAATCTCAGGGGAAAGGCAAGTTTGATGCAAAGAACAAGCCGTCACATTCTACCAACTTCAAGAAGAATTGTCATAACGGGAAGGGATACAAACCTCAATTTTGGTAGCACCGCACAAAATTTATATGGCTGCATCTACCTGCTGTCAGCTAACCTCATGGTGCTCCAAGTATTCCTACATTCGTAACTAGGTACAATGACCACCGCAAGATGAAATAAGCTTATTCGTATGTTGACTTGCTGATTGCAGTGCGGAACGATCCTGTCATGTGTGGAGGAGCAAACAAGAAGTGCAGCTGAAGGTGGAAATCAACCAAGGACTTATGAAATTATATATAATCTTCCTCAGGCAGGTCAGTATCCCCTTCGTCCAGATGATCGTGTTTTGTCATGCCGAGCTATTGGTATCTGCTACTGTTTTGCAACACCGTTTAAGTATAGCTATTGTTTTCCTATCTTTTCAGATTCAGGACAATGAAGATGATTTCAGGGGAACTGCACAATATGGACTCATGTTGAGTCATCTCTATTGCCTCATGTGTTTGCTGCAAATGTGTCAGCATCAATTGCAAGATGAGGCAGCTAGCTATCTGTGGAGTTGCCAACATGCTCAAAGTGCTTGCAACATTGAGAAGAAACAAGCATGCCCAGGAAATTAATGCATGTGCAGGGAGGCCCTTTGCTCAGAGAAGCATCGACCGATTTTCTTTATTTCCACACCTTCTCACAGCTTTGTATTTGTCGGATTTCGGGTTCCGACAAAACCCTTAAGGTTCGAACACTGGGGTGCGCGCAAAGATCTCCCTCACCGATCACGCCCTCACACGCTTCACGATCTCTAGGCTAAGCATGATGAACTCTCAACACACGAGACACGAGGTTTATACTTGTTCGGGCCACCGTTGTGGTGTAATACCCTACTCCAGTGTGGTGGTGGTGGATTGCCTCTTGGGCTTAGGATGAACAGTACAAGGGGAAGAACAGCCTCCTGAGGTGAGGTGTTCTTGTTCTTGGTGGGTGTGAAGATCGCTCGAGGTGAGTTCTCGTAGGTGAGGATCTGATGCCCTCTACCGTGGTGGCTAACCCTATTTATAGAGGCCCTGGTCCTCTTCCCAAATATTGAGGGCGAAGGGAGCCAACAACGGCCAATTTGAAAGGGGAGAGCTAGTACAGCTTATCCTGACAAAAGTAGTCTTCGCCTGCCAAAGGCTCTGATGGTGACGCCGTCTAGGGCTCCACGGTGACCTCCGTCTTGCCGTCCTGCTGGTCTTGGTCTCGTTGAGCCGATATGGAAACCTTGGCCTGATGCCTCGGAACTCCTCGCCTGCGCTTGCCTCCTTAGCACCAAAGAGGAAGCAAGGACACTGTGCGCGCTGGCGCCTACCTGGCCTTGGTCGTCATGGCTCATGTCATGAGAACCTCGTGAGGTTTTGCCTTGCCTTGGTCTCTCCCCCCTCGCGAGCCAGCTTGATGATGCCGCTCCCGAGGAGGTCTTGTGTCGTCCGCCTCGCGAGGGTCTTGAGTGCTTGTTGGTGAAGATGGGCTGTACAGGCCCGCTTGTGGAGCCACGCCGTGGGCCGCAGGCAGGCAAGTCTGGGGACCCCCGTTCCCAGAACGCCGACAGTAGCCCCCGGGCCCAACGCGCGCTCGGACTTGGCTTCGAGGCGAAGCCAAAGGGCAAGTGCGGAGCTCCGCGGGCCCCAATAGCCTGCGGCCTTGGCCGATGCGTGGCTGTTGATTGGACGAGTCCCTGCTGCATGCAAGGAAAAACCATTATTACCTGTGATCATGGGGGGCGCTGGTTGGCCTTCTCCTGCTATAAATGAGGGGGGGGGGGCAGAGCCCCCGTCGCCCATCTCTTCCCATTCCACTCACTTCTCTCCTTTTGCTCCATTGCCAGCAGCGACACCAATGGCGCGGTCGAAAAGGTTCTCCGCCGCGGAGAAGGGGAAGGCCCCTCGCGAGGGGCCCGGCTCTCCGGCGCCCAAGCGTGGACGCGACCGTCCTTGAAAGCACACCGCAACCCCCGCCGTGCCCCCCCCGGTCGCGGCGGTGCCGCTTCGCGTGATGGGGTCACCCTGGTCGTGACAGCCCTGTGGATGAAGGAAGACGCGCCCTGGTCGCGCGGCCTCCCCGGCCATGCTTCCACTCGGCGGAGGCGCTGTCGGAGTTTGTCATGTGGTCGGAGAACCCGGCCGGCAACTGGCTTCAGCTCCCGCGCTTCTTCGCCGACGAGCTGCCGGCCGTCGGTCCAGGTGGGCTCTGGCTGCAGGCGGACGGCTGCTGCAGCAGGGCTTCCTGGGTTGCGGTCTCCGTCTCTGTCGCGGGCAACATAGCCCTGGCTCACGGCTGGCAGACGTTTGTGTTGGGGAACGTAGTAATTTCAAAAAATATCCTACGCACACACAGGATCATGGTGATGCATAGCAACGAGAGGGGAGAGTGTTGTCCACGTACCCTCGTAGACCGAAAGCGGAAGTGTTAGCACAACGCGGTTGATGTAGTCGTACGTCTTCACGATCCGACTGATCAAGTACCGAGCGTACGGCACCTCCGAGTTCAGCACATGTTCAGCTCGATGACGTCCCTCGAACTCCGATCCAGCCAAGCTTTGAGGGAGAGTTCCGTCAGCACGACGGCGTGGTGACGATGATGATGTTCTACGATATAATCGAGGTGGATTATGGTGGAGGGGGGCACCGCACATGGCTAAGAGATCAAGAGATCAATTGTTGTGTCTCCAAGGGGTGCCCCCCTCCCCGTATATAAAGGAGTGGAGGAGGGGGAGGGCCGGCCCTCTTTATGGCGCGCCCTAGGAGGAGTCCTACTCCCACCGGGAGTAGGATTCCCCCTTCCAAGTAGTAGGAGTAGGAGTCAAGGAAAGGGGAGAGAGAAGAGAAGGAAAGAGGGGGCGCAGCCCCTCCCCCTAGTCCAATTCGGACTAGGCCTTGGGGGGCGCCCAACCTCTCCTCTCTCTTTTCCCTAAAGCCCAATAAGGCCCATATACTCCCCGGCGAATTCCCGTAACTCTCCGGTACTCCGAAAAATACCCGAATCACTCGGAACCTTTCCGATGTCCGAATATAGTCGTCCAATATATTGATCTTTACGTCTCGACCATTTCGAGACTCCTCGTCATGTCCCCGATCTCATCCGGGACTCCGAACTACCTTCGGTACATCAAAAACATAAACTCATAATATAACCGTCATCGAACTTTAAGCGTGCGGACCCTACGGGTTCGAGAACAATGTAGACATGACCGAGACACGTCTCCGGTCAATAACCAATAGCGGAACCTAAATGCTCATATTGGCTCCCACATATTCTACGAAGATCTTTATCGGTCAAACCGCATAACAGCATACGTTGTTCCCTTTGTCATCGGTATGTTACTTGCCCGAGATTCGATCGTCGGTATCTTAATACCTAGTTCAATCTCGTTACCGGCAAGTCTCTTTACTCGTTCCGTAATACATCATCCCACAACTAACTCATTAGTTACAATGCTTAGAAGGCTTATAGTGATGTGCATTACTGAGTGGGCCCAGAGATACCTCTCTGACAATCGGAGTGACAAATCCTAATCTCGAAATACGCCAGCCCAACAAGTACCTTCGGAGACACCTGTAGAGCACCTTTATAATCACCCAGTTACGTTGTGACGTTTGGTAGCACACAAAGTGTTCCTCCGGTAAACGGGAGTTGCATAATCTCATAGTCATAGGAACATGTATAAGTCATGAAGAAAGCAATAGCAGAATACTAAACGATCAAGTGCTAAGCTAACAGAATGGGTCAAGTCAATCACATCATTCTCCTAATGATGTGATCCCGTTAATCAAATGACAACTCATGTCTATGGCTAGGAAACATAACCATCTTTGATCAACGAGCTACTCAAGTAGAGGCATACTAGTGACACTCTTGTTTGTCTATGTATTCACACAAGTATTATGTTTCCGGTTAATACAATTCTAGCATGAATAATAAACATTTATCATGAAATAAGGCAAAAAATAATAACTTTATTATTGCCTCTAGGGCATATTTCCTTCAGTCTCCCACTTGCACTAGAGTCAATAATCTAGTTCACATCGCCATGTGATTTAACACCAATAGTTCACATCACCATGTGATTAAAACCCATAGTTCACATCGTCATGTGACCAACACCCAAAGGGTTTACTAGAGTCAATAATCTAGTTCACATCGCTATGTGATTAACACCCAAAGAGTACTAAGGTGTGATCATGTTTTACTTGTGAGAGAAGTTTAGTCAACGGGTCTGCCATATTCAGATCCGTATGTATTTTGCAAATTTCTATGTCTACAATGCTCTGCACGGAGCTACTTTAGCTAATTGCTCCCACTTTCAATATGTATCCAGATGAAGACTTAGAGTCATCTGGATCAGTGCCAAAACTTGTATCGACGTAACCCTTTACGATGAACCTTTTGTCACCTCCATAATCGAGAAACATATCCTTATTCGACTAAGGATAATTTTGACCGCTGTCCAGTGATCTACTCCTAGATCACTATTGTACTCCCTTGCCAAAAATCAGTGTAGGGTATACAATAGATCTGGCACATAGCATGGCATACTTTATAGAACCTATGGCTGAGGCATAGGGAATGACTTTCATTCTCTTTCTATCTTTTGCCGTGGTCGGGCTTTGAGTCTTACTCAATTTCACACCTTGTAACACAGGCAAGAACTCTTTCTTTGACTGTTCCATTTTGAACTACTTCAAAATCTTGTCAAGGTATGTACTCATTGAAAAAACTTATCAAGCGTTTTGATCTATCTCCATAGATCTTGATGCTCAATATGTAAGCAGCTTCACCGAGGTCTTTCCTTGAAAAACTCCTTTCAAACACTCCTTTATGCTTTGCATAATAATTCTACATTATTTCTGATCAACAATATGTCATTCACATATACTTATCAGAAATGTTGTAGTGCTCCCACTCACTTTCTTGTAAATACAGGCTTCACCGCAAGTCTGTATAAAACTATATGTTTGATCAACTCATCAAAGCGTATATTCCAACTCCGAGATGCTTGCACCAGTCCATAGAGGGATCGCTGGAGCTTGCACATTTTGTTAACACCTTTAGGATCGACAAAACCTTCTGGTTGCATCATATACAACTCTTCTTTAATAAATCCATTAAGGAATGCAGTTTTGTTTATCCATTTGCCAGATTTCATAAAATGCGGCAATTGCTAACATGATTTGGACAGACTTAAGCATAGATACGAGTGAAAAACTCTCATCGTAGTCAACACCTTGAACTTGTCGAAAACCTTTTGCGACAATTCTAGCTTTGTAGATAGTAACACTACTATCAACGTCCGTCTTCGTCTTCTAGATCCATTTAATCTCAATGGCTCGCCGATCGTTGGGCAAGTCAATCAAAGTCCATACTTTGTTCTCATACATGGATCCCATCTCAGATTTCATGGCCTCAAGCCATTTTGCGGAATCTGGGTTCATCATCGCTTCCTCATAGTTCGTAGGTTCGTCATGGTCAAGTAGCATGACCTCCAGAATAGGATTACCGTACCACTCTGGTGTGGATCTCACTCTGCGAGGTTCGGTAGTAACTTGATCTGAAGTTACATGATCATCATCATTAGCTTCCTCACTAATTGGTGTAGGAGTCACAGGAATAGATTTCTGTGATGAACTACTTTCCAATAAGGGAGCAGGTACAGTTACCTCATCAAGTTCTACTTTCCTCCCACTCACTTCTTTCGAGAGAAACTCCTTCTCTAGAAAGGATCCATTCTTAGCAACGAATATCTTGCCTTCGGATCTGTGATAGAAGGTGTACCCAACAGTAACTTTTGGGTATCGTATGAAGAAGCACTTTTCCGATTTGGGTTTGAGCTTATCAGGATGAAATTTTTTCACATAAGCATCGCAACCCCAAACTTTAAGAAACGACAACTTTTGATTTCTTGCCAAACCAAAGTTCATAAGGTGTCTCAACGGAATTAGATGGTGCCCTATTTAACGTGGATGCAGCTGTCTCTAATGCATAACCCCAAAACGATAGTGGTAAATCGGTAAGAGACATCATAGATTGCACCATATCTAATAAAGTACGGTTATGATGTTCTTACACACCATTACGCTGTGGTGTTCCAGGTGGCGTGAGTTGCGAAACTATTCCGCATTGTTTCAAATGAGGACCAAACTAGTAACTCAAATATTCTCCTCCACGATCAGATCGTAGAAACTTTATTTTCTTGTTACGATGATTTTCCACTTCACTCTGAAATTATATGAACTTTTCAAATGTTTCAGACTGATGTTTCATCAAGTAGATATACCCATATCTGCTCAAATCATCTGTGAAGGTCAGAAAACAACGATACCCGCCGCGAGCCTCAACAATCATCAAATTGCACACATCAGTATGTATTATTTTCAATAAGTCAGTTGCTCGCTCCATTGTTCCGGAGAACGGAGTCTTTAGTCATCTTGCCCATAAGGCATGGTTCGCAAGCATCTAGTGATTCATAATCAAGTGATTCCAAAATCCCATCAGCATGGAGTTTCTTCATGCGCTTTACACCAATATGACCTAAACGGCAGTGCCACAAATGAGTTGCACTATCATTATTAACTTTGCATCTTTTGGCTTCAATATTATGAATATGTGTATCACTATGATCGAGATCCAACAAACCATTTTCATTGGGTGTATGACCATAGAAGGTTTTATTCATGTAAATAGAACAACAATTATTCTCTAACTTAAATGAATAACCGTATTGCAATAAACATGATCAAATCGTATTCATGCTCAACGCAAACACCAAATAACACTTATTTAGGTTCAACACTAATCCCGAAAGTGTAGGGAGCGTGCGATGATGATCATATCAATCTTGGAACCACTTCCAACACACATCGTCACTTCACCCTTAACTAGTCTCTGTTCATTCTGCAACTCCCATTTCGAGTTACTATTCTTAGCAACTGAACCAGTATCAAATACCGAGGGGTTGCTACGAACACTAGTAAAATACACATCAATAATCTGTATATCAAATATACCTTTGTTCACTTTGCCATCCTTCTTATCCGCCAAATACTTGGGGTAGTTCCGCTTCCAGTGACCAGTCCCTTTGTAGTAGAAGCACTTAGTCTCAGGCTTAGGTACAGACTTGGGCTTCTTCACTTGAGTAGCAACTTGCTTGCCGTTCTTCTTGAAGTTCCCTTTCTTCCCTTTGCCCTTTTCTTGAAAATAGTGGTCTTGTCAACCATCAACACTTGATGCTTTTCTTGATTTCTACCTTCGTCGATTTCAGCATCACGAAGAGCTTGGGAATTGTTTCCGTTTATCCCTTGCATATTATAGTTCATCACGAAGTTCTAGTAACTTGGTGATAGTGACTAGAGAACTCTGTCAATCACTATCTTATCTGGAAGATTTAACTCCCACTTGATTCAAGTGATTCTAGTGCTCAGACATTCTGAGCACATGCTCACTAGCTGAGCAATTCTCCTCCATCTTGTAGGCAAAGTACTGTCAGAGGTCTCATACCTCTCGACACGGGCATGAGTATGAAATACCAATTTCAACTCTTGGAACATCTTATATGCTCCGTGGCGTTTCAAACACAATTTTGAAGTCCCGGTTCTAAGCCATAAAGCATGGTGCACTAAACTATCAAGTAGTCATCATACCGAGCCTTTGTCAAAACATTCATAATGTCTGCATCTGCTCCTGCAATAGTTCTGTCACCTAGCGATGCATCAAGGACATAATACTTATGTGCAGCAATGAGGTTAATCCTCAGATCACGGACCAAGTCCGCATCATTGCTACTAACATCTTTCAACTTAGTTTTCTCTAGGAACATATCAAAATAAAACAGGGGAGCTAAATGCGAGCTATTGATCTACAACATAGATATGCTAATACTACCAGGACTAAGTTCATGATAAATTAAAGTTCAATTAATCATATTACTTAAGAACTCCCACTTAGATAGACATCCCTCTAATCATCTAAGTGATCACGTGATCCATATCAACTAAACCATGTCTGATCATCACGTGAGATGGAGTAGTTTCAGTGGTGAACATCACTATGCTGATCATATCTACTATATGATTCACGCTCAGCCTTTCGGTCTCAGTGTTCCGAGGCCATATCTGTTATATGCTAGGCTCGTCAAGTTTAACCTAAGTATTCCGCGTGTGCAACTGTTTTGCACCCGTTGTATTTGAACGTAGAGCCTATCACACCCGATCATCACGTGGTGTCTCAGCACGAAGAACTTTCGCAACGGTGCATACTCAGGGAGAACACTTATACTTGATAATTTAGTGAGAGATCATCTTATAATGCTACCGTCAATCAAAGCAAGATAAGATGCATAAAAGATAAACATCACATGCAATCAATATAAGTGATATGATATGGCCATCATCATCTTGTGCTTGTGATCTCCATCTCCGAAGCACCGTCATGATCACCATCGTCACCGGCGCGACACCTTGATCTCCATCGTAGCATCGTTGTCGTCTCGCCAATCTTATGCTTCTACGACTATCGCTACCGCTTAGTAATAAAGTAAAGCATTACAGGGCGATTGCATTGCATACAATAAAGCGACAACCATATGGCTCCTGCCAGTTGCCGATAACTCCGTTACAAAACATGATCATCTCATACAATAAAATTTAGCATCATGCCTTGACCATATCACATCACAACATGCCCTGCAAAAACAAGTTAGACGTCCTCTACTTTGTTGTTGCAAGTTTTACATGGCTGCTACAGGCTGAGCAAGAACCGTTCTTACCTACGCATCAAAACCACAACGATAGTTTGTCAAGTTGGTGCTGTTTTAACCTTCGCAAGGACCGGGCATAGCCACACTCGGTTCAACTAAAGTTGGAGAAACTGACACCTGCCAGCCACCTGTGTACAAAGCACGTCGGTAGAACCAGTCTCGCGTAAGCGTACGCGTAATGTCGGTCCGGGCTGCTTCATCCAACAATACCGCCGAACCAAAGTATGACATGCTGGTAAGCAGTATGACTTATATCGCCCACAACTCACTTGTGTTCTACTCGTGCATATGACATCTACGCATAAAACCAGGCTCGGATGCCACTGTTGGGGAACGTAGTAATTTCAAAAAATTTCCTACGCACACACAGGATCATGGTGACGCATAGCAACGAGAGGGGAGAGTGTTGTCCACGTACCCTCATAGACCGAAAGCGGAAGCATTAGCACATTGCGGTTGATGTAGTCGTACGTCTTCACGATCCGACCGATCAAGTACCGAACGTACGGCACCTCTGAGTTCAGCACATGTTCAGCTCGATGACGTCCCTCGAACTCCGATCCAGCCGAGCTTTGAGGGAGAGTTCCGTCAGCACGACGGCGTGGTGACGATGATGATGTTCTACCGACGCAGGGCTTCGCCTAAGCACCGCTACGATATAATCGAGGTGGATTATGATGGAGGGGGGCACCGCACACGGCTAAGAGATCAAGAGATCAATTGTTGTGTCTCCAAGGGGTGCCCCCCTCCCCGTATATAAAGGAGTGGAGGAGGGGGAGGTCCGGCCCTCTTTATGGCGCGCCCTAGGAGGAGTCCTACTCCCACCGGGAGTAGGATTCCCCCCTTCCAAGTAGTAGGAGTAGGAGTCAAGGAAAGGGGAGAGAGAAGGAAAGAGGGGGCGCAGCCCCTCCCCCTAGTCCAATTCGGACTAGGCCTTGGGGGTGCCCAGCCTCTCCTCTCTCTTTCCCCTAAAGCCCAATAAGGCCCATATACTCCCCGGCGAATTCCCGTAACTCTCCGGTATTCCGAAAAATACCCGAATCACTCGGAACCTATCCGATGTCCGAATATAGTTGTCCAATATATCGATCTTTACGTCTCGACCATTTCGAGACTCCTCGTCATGTCCCCGATCTCATTCGAGACTCTGAACTAACTTCGGTACATCAAAACACATAAACTCATAATATAACCGTCATCGAACTTTAAGCGTGCGGACCCTATGGGTTCGAGAACAATGTAGACATGACCGAGACACATCTCCGGTCAATAACAAATAGCGGAACATGGATGCTCATATTGGATCCCACATATTCTACGAAGATCTTTATCGGTCAAACTGCATAACAACATACGTTGTTCCCTTTGTCATCGGTATGTTACTTGCCCGAGATTCTATCGTCCGTATCTTAATACCTAGTTCAATCTCGTTACTGGCAAGTCTCTTTACTCGTTCCGTAATACATCATCCCGCAACTAACTCATTAATTACAATGCTTGTAAGGCTTATAGTGATGTGCATTACTGAGTGGGCCCAGAGATACCTCTCCGACAATCGGAGTGACAAATCCTAATCTCGAAATACGCCAACCCAACAGGTACCTTCGGAGACACCTGTAGAGCACCTTTATAATCACCCAGTTACGTTGTGACGTTTGGTAGCACACAAAGTGTTCCTCCGATAAACGGGAGTTGCATAATCTCATAGTCATAGGAACATGTATAAGTCATGAAGAAAGCAATAGCAGAATACTAAACGATCAAGTGCTAAGCTAACAGAATGGGTCAAGTCAATCACATCATTCTCCTAATGATGTGATCCCGTTAATCAAATGACAACTCATGTCTATGGCTAGGAAACATAACCATCTTTGATCAACGATCTAGTCAAGTAGAGGCATACTAGTGACACTCTTGTTTGTCTATGTATTCACACAAGTATTATGTTTCCGGTTAATACAATTCTAGCATGAATAATAAACATTTATCATGAAATAAGGAAATAAATAATAACTGTATTATTGCCTCTAGGGCATATTTCCTTCAGTTTGCCCGCGCGCGAGGCCTGGGCAGGCGGTGCACCCTCCATTTCAAGTACGACGGCGATGCGACCCTCTACGTGAGGGTGTTTGGGGAAGATGGTTGCCGCGCCGGGTGCTGCCCTGAGGTCAACGACGGCGACGAGGTGCTCGGACTTGGCGATGGTTGTGATGAGGATGAGGGCGAATCCGCCCTTGGCGTCGGCCGCGTCTCGTCCAGCTACGGCGGCTCTTCCCCCGGCGACAGCTCCAGCAGCGGTGGTTACGACCAGTCGCCGCGCCTGCTTCGAAGGTGGCAGCGGGTTGTCCCGTTGCCACGCCCCTTTGAAGCGCGAGGAGGGGTCTGGCTGAGCTCGGGTCGGCGCCAAGAGCCCGCCTTCACGGTCTGCCACGGGGGCACGCGCCGCTTTTATCTCGTTCTTCCTTTCCTTCCTGTATTAAGAAAGAAACCAGTGTGGGGCCCTGGAGGGGTGTGCGACGAACTATGATTTCCCAGTTATTATGCTATATTCATCGTCCCTGTGCTATGTCGCAACATCATCGTTTTATGTAAGGATAACTTAGCTTGGCGTGCTCGGAGTAGTCTCCTCTCCTCGAGGTGCTCGCTTCCTGGTGCCTGTCGAGGCCTCCTTGGCCCGGTAGGTGCTTAGAAACTGCAAAAAAAAACTCGTCAGGAGGCTTAACGTTTTCCCGAGCCTTGGTCGCAGGCGCCGCTGGCCTTGACCCAACGCTTTGTATCGCGGTACCCGTGGGGCACGAATTAGGAGAGGTGCGCCAGCTTGTGGGCTCTAACGAGGGTGCCTCGCGAAAAGCAGAAGACGAAAAGTAGAAAAAGGGAAAAATGCTCACGAGGGCACCTGTCCAGCCCCCTCACGAGGAATGCGAGAGAGAGTACAGGCTAAACTGAAGACGGAAACAGAGGCAGAAGGCAACGGAACCAAATCAGCCGAGAACACCAGAAGCAAACTTCAATTAAAGAGGGGCGAGCCAACTACGGAAAGCAAATGAAAAGCCGCGTCCGGCACCTAGTCTAGTCTTCAAGTCTTCTCACCAGCACGGAACTAAGTGCTGCCACTAGGACATGGGGGGAGCCCCAGAGGCCCGAGGGCGTCTCTCCTGAGATTTCGGGGCATGTACAGCCCCACTCATTATTACGTGATAGTGTCATGAGCGGAGACCTTCACAGGCACTGGGCCTTCTTCACAGGCGCTCGGCCTTTCTTCATGGGTAGAACTTCCGGAGGTGCTGGATGTTACAGGCGTTCTGGACGGGGATCCCATCCCGCGTCTCTAGGCGCGCGGCGCCAGGCCTGGAGACATGGGCGACCCGAAACGGGCCCTCCCACAAGGGTGAGAGCTTATGCAGCCCTTCCCTAGAGAGCACCCTGCTACCTCTTGAGCACTGCATTCGTTTTCCCTTGAAGAGGAAAGGGTGATGCAGCAAAGTAGCGTAAGTATTTCCCTCAGTTTTTGAGAACCAAGGTATCAATCTAGTAGGAGGCCACGCACGAGTCCCTCGCACCTACACAAACAAATAAATCCTCGCAACCAACGCGATAAGGGGTTGTCAATCCCTACACGGTCACTTACGAGAGTGAGATCTGATAGATATGATAAGATAATATTTTTGGTATTTTTATGATAAAGATGCAAAATAAAGTAAAAAATAAAAACGGCGCCAGAAATAGCTTGTTGTTGGGAGATTAAATATGATGGAAAATAGACCCGGGGCCATAGGTTTCACTAGTGGCTTCTCTCAAGAGCATAAGTATTCACGGTGGGTGAACAAATTACTGTTAAGGAATTGACAGAATTGAGCATAGTTATGAGAATATCTAGGTATGATCATGTATATAGGCATCACGTCCGAGACAAGTAGACCAACTCCTGCTTGCATCTACTACTATTACTCCACACATCGACCGCTATCCAGCATGCATCTAGAGTATTAAGTTCATAAGAACAGAGTAACGCTTTAAGCAAGATGACATGATGTAGAAGGATAAACTCATGCAATATGATATAAACCCCATCTTGTTATCCTCGATAGCAACAATACAATACGTGCCTTGCTGCCCCTACTGTCACTGGGAAAGGATACCGCAAGATTGAACCCAAAGCTAAGCACTTCTCCCATTGCAAGAAAGATCAATCTAGTAGGCCAAACCAAACTGATAATTCAAAGAGACTTGCAAAGATAACCAATCATACATAAAAGAATTCAGAGAAGATGCAAATGTTGTTCATAGATAAACTTGATCATAAACCCACAATTCATCGGTCTCAACAAACACACCGCAAAAGAAGTTTACATCGAATAGATCTCCACAAGAGAGGGGGAGAACATTGTATTGAGATCCAAAAAGAGGGAAGAAGCCATCTAGCTAATAACTATGGAGCCGAAGGTCTGAAGTAAACTACTCACACATCATCAGAGAGGCTATGGTGTTGATGTAGAAGCCCTCCGTGATTGATGCCCCCTCCGGCGGACCTCCGGAATAGGCCCCAATATGGGATCTCATGGTTACAGAAGGTTGCGGCGGTGGAATTAGGTTTTTGGCTCCGTATCTGGTAGTTTGGGGGTACATAGGTATAAATAGGAGGAAGAAGTACGTCGGTGGAGCAACATGGGGCCCACGAGGGTGGAGGGCGCGCCCCCTACCTCGTGGCTTCCTGGTTGATGTCTTGACGTAGGGTCCAAGCCCTCTGGATCATGTTCGTTCCGAAAATCACGTTCCCGAAGGTTTCATTCCGTTTGGACTCCGTTTGATATTTTTTTCTACGGAACTCTGAAATAGGCAAAAAACAGCAATTCTGGGCTGGGCCTCCGGTTAATAGGTTAGTCCCAAAAATAATATAAAAGTGTATAATAAAGCCCAATAATGTCCAAAACAGAATATAATATAGCATGGAACAATAAAAAATTATAGATACGTTGGAGACGTATCAAGCATCCCCAAGCTTAATTCCTGCTCGTCCTCGAGGAGGTAAATGATAAAAACAGAATTTTTGATGTGGAATGCTACTAGGCATAATTTCAATGTAATTCTTCTTAATTGTGGTATGAATATTCAGATCCGAAAGATTCAAGATAAAAGTTCAATATTGACATAAAAATAATAATACTTCAAGCATACTGGCTAAGCAATTATGTCCTCTCAAAATAACATGGCCAAAGAAAGTTCATCCCTACAAAATCATATAGTTTAGTCATGCTCCATTTTCGTCACACAAGAATGCTCTCATCATGCACAACCCCGATGACGAGCCAAGCAATTGTTTCATACTTTAGTATTTTGAAACTTTTTCAACCTTCACGCAATACATGAGCGTGAGCCATGGATATAGCACTATGGGTGGAATAGATTATAATGATGGGGGTTATGTGGAGAAAGTCTCACATCAACGAGGCTAATCAATGAGCTATGGAGATGCCCATCGATTGATGTTAATGCAAGGAGTAGGGATTGCCATGCAACTGATGCACTAGAGCTATAAATATATGAAAGCTCAACAAAAGAAACTAAGTGGGTGTGCATCCAACTTGCTTGCTCACGAAGACCTAGGGAACTTGAGGAGGCCCATTGTTGGAATATACAAGCCAAGTTCTATAACGAAAAATTCCCACTAGTATATGAAAGTGACAAAACAAGAGACTCTCTATCATGAAGATCATGGTGCTACTTTGAAGCACAAGTGTGGAAAAAGGATAGTAGCATTGTCCCTTTTTATTTCTTTTTTTGGGCCTTCCCCTTTTTTTGGCCTTTCTTTTTTTTGATTGGGACAATGCTCTATTAATGATGATCATCACACTTCTATTTATTTACAACTCAAAGATTACAACTCGATACTAGAACAAAATATGACTCTATATGAGTGCCTCCGGCGGTGTACCGGGATGGGCAATGAATCAAGAGTGACATGTATGAAAATTATGCATGGTGGCTTTGCCACAAATCCGATGTCAACTACATGATCATGCAAGGCAATACGATAATGATGAAGCATGTCATTATAAACGGAACGGTGGAAAGTTGCATGGCAATATATCTCGTAATGGCTATGAAAATGCCATAATAGGTAGATATGGTGGCTGTTTTGAGGAAGATATAAGGAGGTTTTTGTGTGAAAGAGTGTATCATATCACGGGGTTTGGATGCACCGGCGAAGTTTGCACCAACTCTCAATGTGAGAAAGGGCAATGCACGGTACCGAAGAGGCTAGCAATGATGGAAGGGTGAGAGTGCGTATAATCCATGGACTCAACATTAGTCATAAAGAACTCACATACTTATTGCAAAAATCTACAAGTCATCAAAAACCAAGCACTACGCGCATGCTCCTAGGGGGATAGATTGGTAGGAAAAGACCATCGCTCGTCCCCGACCGCCACTCATAAGGAGGACAATCAAAGAACACCTCATGTTTCAAATTTGTTACATAACGTTTACCATACGTGCATGCTACGGGACTTGCAAAATTCAACACAAGTATTTTTCAAATTCACAACTACTCAACTAGCACAACTTTGATATCACTACCTCCATGTCTCAAAACAATCATCAACATCAAACTTCTCTTAGTATTCAACACACTCATAAGAAAGTTTTTACTAGTCTTGAATACCTAGCATATTAGGATTATTTAAGAAAATTACCATGATGTTTAAGACTCTCAAAATAATCTAAGTAAAGCATGAGAGATCAATAGTTTCTATAAAACAAAAGTTACCACTGTGCTCTAAAAGATATAAGTGAAGTACTAGAGCAAAAACTATATAACTCAAAAGATATAAGTGAAGCACATAGAGTATACTAATAATTTCCGAATCATGTGTGTCTCTCTCAAAATGTGTGTACAGCAAAGATGATTGTGGTAAACTAACAAATAAAGACTTAAATCATACAAGATGCTCCAAGCAAAACACATATCATGTGGTGAATAAAAATATAGCTCCAAGTAAAGTTACCGATCGAAGTAGACGAAAGAGGGGATGCCTTCCGGGGCATCCCCAAGCTTTGGCTTTTAGGTGTCCTTAGATTATCTTGGGGTGCCATGGGCATCCCCAAGCTTAGGAACTTGCCACTCCTTGTTCCATAATCCATCAAATCTTTCACCCAAAACTTGAATACTTCACAACACAAAACTTAACAGAAAATCTCGTGAGCTCCGTTAGCGAAAGAAAACAAAACACCACTTCAAGGTACTGTAATGAACTCATTCTTTATTTATATTGGTTTTAAACCTACTGTATTCCAACTTATCTATGGTTTATAAATTATTTTACTAGCCATAGATTCATCAAAATAAGCAAACAACACACGAAAAACAGAATCTGTCAAAAACAGAACAGTCTGTAGTAATCTGTAACTAACGCAAATTCTGGAACTCCAAAAATTCATCCAAATTAGGACGACCTAGACAATTTGTTTATTGATCAGCAGCAATTGGAATCAATATTTTATCACGTTCTGGTGATTTTTAAAAATTATTCTCGTGAACAGAAAGTTTCTGGAATTTTCAGCAAGATCAAATAACTATTATCCAAGAAGATCCTATAGGTTTAACTTGGCACAAACACTAATTAAAACACAAAAAGACATCTAACCAGAGGCTAGATCAAAGATTTATTCCTAAACAGAAGCAAAATGCAAAAAACTAAAAATAAAATTGGGTTGCCTCCCAACAAGCGCTATCGTTTAACGCCCCTAGCTAGGCATAATAGCAAGGATAGATCTAGGTATTGCCATCTTTGGTAGGCAATCCATAAGTGGCTCTCATGATAGATTCATATGGTAATTTTATTTTTCTTTCTAGGGAAGTGTTCCATGCCTTTCCTTAACGGAAATTGGAATCTAATATTCCCTTCCTTCATATCAATAATTGCACCAATCGTTCTAAGGAAAGGTCTACCAAGAATAATAGGACATGAAGGATTGCAATCTATATCAAGAACAATAAAATCTACGGGCACATAATTCCTATTTGCAACAATAAGTACATCATTAATTCTTCCCATAGGTTTCTCGATGGTGGAATCCGCAAGGTCCAAGTTTAAAGAGCAATCATCAAATTCACGGAAACTTAATAAATCACATAAAGTCTTTGGAATCGTGGAAACACTAGCACCCAAATCACACAAAGCATAGCATTCATGATCTTTAATTTTAATTTTAATAGTAGGTTCCCACTCATCATAAAGTTTTCTAGGGATAGAAACTTCCAACTCAAGTTTTTCTTCATAAGATTGCATCAAAGCATCAACGATATGTTTGGTAAAGGCTTTATTTTGACTATAAGCATGAGGAGAATTTAGCATGGATTGCAACAAGGAAATACAATCTATCAAAGAGCAGTTATCATAATTAAATTCCTTGAAATCCAAAATAGTGGGTTCATTAATATCTAATGTTTTGATCTCTTCAATCCCACTTTTACCAATTTTTGCATCACGATCTAAAAAATCTGAATTTTTGGAACGCCTTCTAGGTAAAGGTGGATCATATTCAGTCCCATCATTATCAAGATTCATATTGCAAAACAAAGATTTAATTGGGGACACATCAATAACTTTTAGATATTCATCTTTATTTTCATAGAACTTCTCCGGTTTAGCGGCCATCTTATTAACTAAGGTGGCCTGCTTATCCGAAATTTCAGCTATCAATTTCTCAAGGTGAGCAATCTGAAATTTCAAACCATCAAATTCTTTAGACATATCATCGAGCTCTTTATTCATATAACTCATAAAACTTTTTTGTTCCTTAAGCTCATTTCTAAAGAAATTATTATGCTCAAATTGTAAAACCATAAAACTTCTGACGTTGCTTTCGATCTCTTCCATCCTTTTAAGGTGAAGATCTCCAAATCTAGGTAGAGCCATCATGACAAGTAAGCAATCCAACACACGAGCAAACAAGAAATGGGCGAAAAAGAAGCGAACGAAAAAGAGAGGGCAAATAAAACGGCAAGGGTGAAGTGGGGGAGAGGAAAACGAGAGGCAAATGGCAAATAATGTAATGCAGGAGATAAGGGTTTGTGATGGGTACTTGGTATGTTGACTTTTGCGTAGACTCCCCGGCAACGGTGCCATAAATGGCTCGTTGTCGGGAGTCCAAATCTTGACTTGACCTTGCGTAAGCCTCCCCGGCAACGGTGCCAGAAATCCTTCTTGCTACCTCTTGAGCACTGCGTTGGTTTTCCCTTGAAGAGGAAAGGGTGATGCAGCAAAGTAGCGTAAGTATTTCCCTCAGTTTTTGAGAACCAAGGTATCAATCCAGTAAGAGGCCGCACACGAGTCCCTCGCACCTACACAAACAAATAAATCCTCGCAACCAACGCGATAAGGGGTTGTCAATCCCTACACGGTCACTTACGAGAGTGAGATCTGATAGATATGATAAGATAATTTTTTGGTATTTTTATGATAAAGATGCAAAATAAAGTAAACAAAATAAAAACGGCGCGAGAAATAGCTTGTTGTTGGGAGATTAAATATGATGGAAAATAGACCCGGGGGCCATAGGTTTCACTAGTGGCTTCTCTCAAGAGCATAAGTATTTACGGTGGGTGAACAATTTACTGTTGAGCAATTGACAGAATTGAGCATAGTTATGAGAATATCTAGGTATGATCATGTATCTAGGCATCATGTCCGAGACAACTAGACCGACTCCTGCCTGTATCTACTACTATTACTCCACACATCGACCGCTACCCAGCATGCATCTAGAGTATTAAGTTCATAAGAACAGAGTAACGCTTTAAGCAAGATGACATGATGTAGAAGGATAAACTCATGCAATATGATATAAACCCCATCTTGTTATCCTCGATGGCAACAATACAATACGTGCCTTGCTGCCCCTACTGTCACTGGGAAAGGACACCGCAAGATTGAACCCAAAGCTAAGCACTTCTCCCATTGCAAGAAAGATCAATCTAGTAGGCCAAACCAAACTGATAATTCGAAGAGACTTGCAAAGATAACCAATCATACATAAAAGAATTCAGAGAAGATTCAAATATTGTTCATAGATAAACTTGATCATAAACCCACAATTCATTCATCTCAACAAACACACCGCAAAAGAAGTTTACATAGAATAGATCTCCACAAGAGAGGGGGAGAACATTGTATTGAGATCCAAAAAGAGAGAAGAAGCCATCTAGCTAATAACTATGGACCCGAAGGCCTGAAGTAAACTACTCACACATCATCGGAGAGGCTATGGTGTTGATGTAGAAGCCCTCCGTGATCGATGCCTCCTCCGGCGGAGCTCCAGAACAGGACCCAAGATGGGATCTCACGGGTACAGAAGGTTACAGCGGTGGAATTAGGTTTTTGGCTCCGTATCTGGTAGTTTGGGGGTACGTAGGTATATATAGGAGGAAGAAGTACATCGGTGGAGCAACATGGGGCCCACGAGGGTGGAGGGCGCGCCCAGGGGGTAGGCGTGCCCCCTACCTCGTGGCTTCCTGGTTGATGTCTTGACGTAGGGTCCAAGTCTTCTGGATCACGTTCGTTCCGAAAATCACGTTCCTGAAAGTTTCATTCCGTTTGGACTCCGTTTGATATTCTTTTTCTGCGAAACTCTGAAATAGGCAAAAACAGCAATTCTGGGCTGGGCCTCCGATTAATAGGTTAGTCCCAAAAATAATATAAAAGTGTATAATAAAGCCCAATAATGTCCAAAACAGAATATAATATAGCATGGAACAATAAAAAATTATAGATACGTTGGAGACGTATCACACCCGCCTTAGGACGAGGTCACCCACCTCGAGTGTCCTCGAGCGGATGCTGCGGCAGTGGTACCACCGTAGCGCCTGCTAATACCTTGCCGCTCGTAGCGCGGCTTCACGGTTGCGTTCCTCCCCCAGCACGAGGTCCATCCCCCGCATGGCGTCCTGCTGCACCTCATCGAACGCCAGGACCCGCGCGGAGCGATGTTTCACCTCGTGAGGGAGAACCGCTTCTGCTCTGTAGACGAGGAAGAATGGGGTCTCACCCGTTGGCTTGGTGGCGGTGGTGCGGATGGACCACAACACGGACTGGAGCTCGTCGTGCCAGCCCCTGCCGCAGGCCTCGAGCTTCTTCTTGAAGGTCTTGGTCTTGAGGCCCCTCAGGACCTCTGCGTTGGTGCGCTCGGCCTGACCATTGCTCCTGGGGTGCGCCACCGAAGCATAGCAGATCTGCGTTCCAAGGTTAGCACAATATGTCTTGAAGAGATTACTAGTGAACTGCGAGCCGTTATCGATGATGATGCGGTTGGGGACCCCGAAACGGCTCACGAGACCCTTGATGAACTTGACCGCGGAGCCAGCTGGGATGGTGCAGACGGCCTCTACCTCCGCCCACTTGGTGAACTTGTCGATGGTGACGTAGAGGTAATGGTAGCCCCCAGGCGCTCGAGGGAATGGGCCCAAGATATCCAGCCCCCAGACCGCGAATGGCCATGAGACTGGGATGGTCTGGAGGCCCTGGGCCGGCTGATGAATCTGCTTGGCGTGGAACTGGCAGGCCTTGCAGGACCTCACCAGCTCAGTCGCGTCGTTGAGTGCCGTGGGCTAGTAGAATCCACTACAAAACACCTTGCCGACGAGGGTCTGCGATGACGAGTGGTGCCCGCAGTCCCCGCCGTGTATGTCGGTCAGCAGCTCTCTTCCTTTCTCCCTGGAGATGCAACGTAGGGAAGCGTCATTTGGCCGCTTCTTGTTTAACTCACCGTCCCGGATGCAGTACGTCGTGGCTTGTCGGGCTACACGCTCCATGTCTTCCTCCTCTTGCTGCAGCGTCCCTTGTGTGAGGTATTCCTTGAACTCCTTGATCCAGCACCCCTCCTGATGTTCGAGCGCCAAGAGCAACCGCGCTCCCGAGGTCGGGCCGCAGGCTGGGGCTCCTAAGGCAGGTGGTTGAGGGAGCTCCTCACGAGGCAACGCTGTTCTTGAGAGTGGCGGCGTTGCTGATGGCTTGAAGAGCCGCTCCTCAAAGACGCCAGGCTCTTGGGGTAGCCGCTTGGATGCTCTTCTGGCGATGTCGCCGGCTTCCTTGTTGGTGCCACGGGGCACATGCTGGAATTCCAGACCCGAGAACTGCTTCTCCATCTTGCGCACCTCCATGAGGTATGCCTCCATGTGCTCGTCCTTTGGCTCATATACCTTGTTGGAGAAGTTGATGAGGAGCTGCGAGTCGCCCTTGATGGTGAGACGCCTCACCCCCAGGGCCACCGCAGCCCTGAGGCCAGCTATTAGGCCCTCGTCCTCTGCTATGTTATTGGAGACCTTCTCGCCTTGCTGGAAGCAGAGCTGCACGGCGTAGTAGAGCTTGTCCTGGGTGGGTGAGATGAGCACCGCTCCAGCCCCCGCGCCCTGGCGTGAGAATGCTCCGTCGAAGTACATGACCCAGCCGCCCAGTGCTTCGCTTCCTGGAGATAGGGATTGGTCCTCGCCTGCTTCGAGCCCCGGAGAATTGGTCCATTCCGCCACAACGTCTGCGAGCGCAGCCCGCTTGATGACCCTGGTCGTGATGAACTCCAAGTCAAACGCTTGCAGTTCGATATTCCATTCAGCGACTCGCCCGGCATCATTGAGGCTCCTAAGCACTCTTTCCAGTGGGTAAGCCGAGACGACCTTGATGGGATGACCCTGGAAGTAGTGGCGCAGCTTGCACGAGGCCACCAGGAGCGCGAGTAGGATCTTCCGAGGCATGGGGTATCGTGCCCTCGCAACCCGCAACACTGTGCCGACGAAATACACTAGGTGCTCGACGAGGGCGGGAGAGCTGACGGAGCCCTCGGCTTCGGGGGTTGAGGTGTCTCTTTGGGGCCTTCGGCTTCAGGGCTTGGTGGTCTGCCGAAACCGTCACTGCTTTAGGATCTTTACCTTGGTGCCATGCCGCTCCGTCCGGCCCGGTGGTTCCACTTGATGGGCCCTTGTCCTTGCGCTCTTCTCTGAGGGCTACCAGGGCTGCGCTGGCGGAGTGGGGTGTGGCAGACAGGTAGAGCACCAAGGGCTCGAGGGGTCGAGGCGCTACCATCACTGGAGGGCTGGTTAGGTATCTCTTGAGGTCTTGGAATGATTGGTCGGCCTCCGGAGTCCACTCGAATGGGCCCTTCTTCTTCATTAGCTTGAAGAACGGTAGGGCACGCTCTCCCAGCTTCGAGATAAAGCGCCCTAACGCAGTCACACGACCGGCAAGCTTCTGCATCTCTTTGAGGGTCTGCGGTGGGCTCATGTCTTCGATTTCCTTGACCTTTTCTGGGTTCGCCTCGATCCCTCTGTGGGATACGAGAAAACCTAGCAGCTTGCCGGAAGGGACACCGAACACACACTTCTCCGGGTTGAGTCGCAAGTTCACCTGGCGCAGGCTTGCGAAGGTCTCCTCCAGGTCTTGGATCAAGGTTCTCGCCTCCCGAGACTTCACCACAATGTCGTCGACGTAGGCCTCCGCGTTCTCCCGAGCTGCCGCCCTAAGGCGATGTGTATTAGCCGCTGAAAGTTCGCTCCCGCGTTGCGCAGTCCGAAAGGCATGCAAGTATAGCAGTACACCCCACACGGGGTCAGGAAGGCGGCCTTCTCCACATCTTCTACCGCCATCTTGATCTGGTGGTAGCCCGAGAACGCATCTAGGAAGCACAGCAAATCGCACTCAGCGGTGGAGTCGACGATCTGGTCAATGCACGGAAGTGGGAACGAATCTTGGGGGCAGGCCTTGTTGAGGTTGGTGAAGTCGACACACATGCGCTCCTTCCCGCCTTTCTTCGGCACAACAACAAGGTTCGCCAGCCACTCGGGGTACCGAACCTCGCGAATGGCACCCGCCACCTCCAGCTTGCGGGTTTCTTGGACGATGAAGGCCTGCTTCTCCATGGACTGTCGCCTCGCCCACTACTTCACGGGGCGTACATTGGGGCACACCTTTAAGTGATGCTCGATCACTTCTCTCGGGACCCCCACCAACTGTTTGGGTTCCCGCGCGATATCTCCTTGTTTGCGCGCAAGAACTTCATCAACGCTTCCTCCTGGTCAGGGTCAAGGTCGGCACCTATGATAAAGGTGGCTCCTGAGGACCTGTCCTCATCGACCGGCACTTGGTTGGTTTCTGCCTTGTCTTGGGTGAACAGCTGCTTCTTCTTGGTGGGTGCGGCTCCCTTGACCTCGGAGGCGCCCGCGCCGGCGGGCTGTGCCACCGTGGCGGTCTTGAGGGCAAGCTTGAGCGCCACCAGGGCCTCCTTGGTGTCCCCCTCAATGGCGAGGACGCCCTTGCTCCCAGGCATCTTCATGAGGTTGTAAGCCGGATGGGTTGCTGCCATAAACTGGGCCAGAGCTGGGTACCCGAGGATGGCGTTGTACGGGAGGCCGATGCGGGCGATGTCGAAGTCGACCAGCTCGGTGCGGTAATTGTCGCACGTGCCGAAGGTGATAGGAAGGCGGATTTGTCCCAGGGAGTGGGCGGGGCCGCCGCCAACTCCTGAGAAAGGCTTGCTGAGGCGGAGCCGCTCGAGTGGTACGTGAAGGAGGCCGAAGGCCTCCACGGAGAGCACATTGAGGCCGGCGCCACCGTCGATGAGGGTCTTGGTGATAGCCATGTTGCAGATGGTGGGAGTGCAAAGCATTGGGAGCATACCCGAGCTGGCGGTGGAGACGGGATGATCCCCTGAGTCGAAGGTGAGGTCGGCCTCGGGCGCGGCCCAGCCTGGTGGAGCCCCGGGGCGCTTGGGAGTGGCGCCGATCTGGCGAAGGAACGGCTTGGCGTGACGATTCGAGGGCGGTGCTTGCGAGCCGCCGAGGAGGGCTGCGACCGCGTGGGGTGCCGGTGCCGCGAAGCGCACGACGAAGAGATCGCGCAGCTCCTCCCAAGATGCCACTGTGGACCCGGGGAGGTTGAGCAGCCAGGCGCGCGGCACGCCAGTCAGGGCCATGGGAAGCCAGTTGGCCATGACCTTGTCGTCGCCCCCGGCCTTGAGGACGGCTTCCTCATACGCTAGCAGGAAAGCCACTGGATCCGCCACGCCGTCGTAACGCGTTGGCATCTCCGGCTTGGACTTGGGTGGCCACTGCACCCGCCGCAAGGCGGGAGCAAGGGCCCGGAGCCCCCTGACCCCATCGCTGGTATCGGTTGCGGGTGCGAAAAGCGCCGCGCTTGCCATGGGGGCGGAGCGTAGTGGCGGCATAGAGCAGATCAACGGGAGGAAGACTCCGGCGCACCCCTACCTGGCGCGCCAAATGTCGGATTTTGGGTTCCGGCAAAACCCTTAAGGTTCGAACACCGGGGTGCGCGCGAAGATCTCCCCTCACCGATCACGCCCTCACACGCTTCACGATCTCTAGGCTAAGCACGACGAACTCTCAACACACGAGACACGAGGTTTATACTGGTTTGGGCCACCGTTGTGGTGTAATACCCTACTCCAGTGTGGTGGTGGTGGATTGCCTCTTGGGCTGAGGATGAACAGTACAAGGGGAAGAACAGCCTCCTGAGGTGAGGTGTTCTTGTGCTTGGTGGGTGTGAGGATCACTCGAGGTGAGTTCTCGTAGGTGAGGATCCAATGCCCTCTACCGTGGTGGCTAACCCTATTTATAGAGGCCCTGGTCCTCTTCCCAAATATTGAGCGGGAAGGGAGCCAACAACGGCCAATTTGAAAGGGGACAGCTAGTACAATTTATCCTGACAAAAGTAGTCTTCGCCTGCCAAAGGCTCTGGTGGTGACGCCGTCTTGGGCTCCACGGTGACCTCCGTCTTATCGTCCTACTGGTCTTGGTCTCGTTGCAGCGATATGGAAACCTTTGCCTGATGCCTCGGAACTCCTCGCCTGCGCTTGCCTCCTTACACTACAAAAAAATACACTTCTGTGATGATACGTGTTTGTCACAGTAGGTCGCATTTTTTGTCATGCATGTACATCCATGACAATTTTATGACAGAATCAAGATAGTCATACCTGTGCTGTCGTAGAAGTGTTCCATGACATTACCAAAATTATCATCACGGAAGTGTCCACTTCCATGACGATAAATCGCGCGTCACAGAAGTGCTTTTGTCAAGGGTGACCGACACGTGGCATCCACCATAACGGAACGCCGTTAAGCTATCGGGTCCGGTTTTGGATCCGATAACCCGTTAACAGCCCGGACCAATGGGGATATTCCACGTGTAAAATTTTGATTGGCTGACGGAACACGTGTCAGCTCCGCGTTGGCACAGGTGTCACTCATCCAATGGGCGAGATGCACCTATGATATGCTGACACGTGGACCGGCCCAAAAGTGGCCCATAAAGTTTAAATGGGCCGGCCCAACTAAAGGCCCACAAGATTTTGCGGTCCATAATGGGCCAGCCCAGCAAAAGGTCCACGAGATTTTTCGTATCATAATGGACCAGCCCAGCTAAAGGCCCATGAGATTTTGCGGGCCATAATGGGCCGACCCAGCTAAAGGCCCGCGAGATTTTGCAGACCATAATGGGCCGGCCCAGATAAAGGCCCAACATTCTCAGTTAAGGCCCGTACGGCTAGTGTCAAATCGTCCCGTCAACGGCCTGTCCTAAACTTGTCATTATCGTGGCCCATGATCACTTCTGGCTCGTTAACAGTCCGCTAAGTATATGGGCCGAATTACGGCCCGGTGTATTTCCGGCCTGTTAAAGGTCCTGCTTCATTTGGGCCCATTTACAGGCCATTGAAACTTTCGGCCCATAAACGACCATGAAGGATTTGGGTCGTATTCGGCCATGTCTGACATTCGGCCTATTAGCAGCCCACCATAGATTTGGGCCACTTTCGGCCTGTTGTGATTTTCGGCCTGTTAATGTCGGACGAAATCCATGGGCCATATGTGGCCCAACGTCACATCGGGCCCATTAACGACCCATATAAAAATGACGATAATCTAGCCCGACCGAACTTCTGGCCTGTTAAAGGCCCGTGTATTAGGTCGGCGCATTTACGGCCCGTCCGAATTTCGGCCTGTGAAAGATCTGCATCGTAAATGGGCCCAATCTCACTTTCGGTCTTTTAAAGGCCCATGTTTTTATGGGCTCGAGATATTTACACCTGTAAACGGCCTATTGTTACTGAGGGCCCAAATTATGTTTAGGCCTGTTAAAGGTCCACTATGGGCACATGCCTACCAGAAAAATATGAAATCTTATGCTGATTTAGGCCCAGATATTTTTAGTGGGCTACATGCAAATTTCGGCCCATAATCGTTTTTAGCCCAATTGGAATGGGCCCGACGAATGTTGGCATGTTGTGCTCCTACGAAGCTTTCGGCCGAATACATTACTAAGATAAACCAACACTATACAAAAATAGCGTCGTAATTATTGCAGCCTTTCGCAGCAGCATAAATGTTGTATCACAACAAAAGGCCTGTTGGCATAAAGTTTACAGTCCTTGCAGATAAAAGCACCATCAGATGTATACAAGCACAGATTATTTGACCTGAGTGCTAATGTTTCAGGCTGTAGAATCTGATGGAGCAGCACGATCTTCACCTTTTTCCGCCATTGCTCTTGAACAACGAAGTGAATGTCTGATAGTCTGGTTTCAAAACCATTCATATCTTAACGACATTTGTCAACCACTATTCTTGTTTCCAAAACGACGTCCATTAGGGATTGGACTTGTGTCTGGAGCACAGATATATCACTCTGTCTAGCAGGAAGATTTTGTTCAGTAGGCGATTTGGACGAGGTTACCTTGACAACCAACCCAGAATTACGCAGGAAGGTGCTTTTTGCACTGTTAGTGGAGAGATACTGACGCACTGCAGCAAGAGGTGACATTGTGCCTGTGGTAGCCTCGTCGCCTTCAGGTGGTTGTGGCTGTTCAATCATTTTTTCCATAGCTTCTTGAAAGTTTGAACTTGTAGATTAGTGTACCAGATAAGTTACTAATGAGACAAAAACAAACAAAGTAGGTTACACGTTTATACATAACTTATTTTGGTGAACTACTGTAATACATTAGCATGTATTGTAGTGCTAACTACATAATAAAATCACTTTCGGAACATATGTCCATGTAGCATGCCTACTGTATTGTCTATTTCCTCACATTCGTTGACATCTAAGGATAAAGAGACATGGTTTAAAGTAGGATGAACATAGTATGACATCATTCATATCATGGGCAAACAGATATAAAACAAACATGCTATTTTATCATTGTGTGCGCACGTGAATATAACAACTAGAATACAGATCAAGACCAAAAGAATATCCTTCATCTCTTTTAAACCATGTAAGGTGAATTGATACTTTAAGACAACTGTGTATAAAAGTGAACAGAGTAACTGACATTGGCTGCAAACCAAGTAGTTAAATGAACACATCACAGTACCAATCAGTTCAAAGGCAGGAGGAGTAAGGACTTACAACAGCGACTTGAACTGGTGTGCTCATGCCCTTCATCTTGCTGGTGTGGCAATCCTTGAAGATTTGCACTGCATTCGGTTCAGGTTCTTTTTGGTCCGCATAGGCTTTCCTCTGTATTTGGAACAAGTCAATATAGATACGATAATATGGCACAGAAAAAAGAAGGAAGTAGCAGCTATTTACAAGAGCCTCGCAGTGTGCAATATAGCTACGAGATCCTGTTGTCTGTTGGAATTTCACTTTAGAACGGTTGGTCTTGTTCTTCAAACAGTTAGCCTAGAAGAAGATACACTTGTAAGGCACATACATAAATGCAAGTTCAATATGTGGTCTGATCAAATACATATAGCCTACCTGATACTTTGGATCAGACCAGTGTTTAACGAGGGTTGTCCAGTCTTCATCTGTAATATATTCCACTGGAGATGTTTGGGCGATTTCATTGTTAGCCTTGCCTTCAAAGTGAGATTTTCTAAGGTGGTACCGATACTGTCGCAGAGCAGACTGAAAAACATGAGTGCATGCTTGTTTTGTTGCATCATCTTTCGGATCCAACTTGAACCTCATCTGTTGAAAAAAGAATGTGAGTCATATTAGGAGGAAGCTAGAAAGTATGGGACAGAGCAAGACAATATTACTAATTGCGATGAATAACATTACTTACGGATAAATGGTCAAGGAAGGTGTTAAACTGGGTATTGTCTTTCTCATTCCTGTACTGGATCCACGTTGGGAGGATACGTGCATGACACCTAACGGCAACGGCTGCCTCTGATACTAACTTGGCTGACTCTGTAGCATCACATGGCCTTTTTAAACCTGCCTCAAAATGGATCTCCATTCTTCCTCCTTTAGATTTTGTTAATCTGTCAAGCATTATCCCTGATGTCTGTTTCCGCTTGCGTCGTGGTGCTAGTTCAACAACGAATATGGAAAGTGTTAGTGTACATCAAACTGTGAGAGTACATATAAAGGAGCATGCAACTGCAACTTGACTCGGTCAGGTACCGTCTTGGTGTTGATGCTCATGAGGTTCATCTGATCTTGCCAAGTCCTGTTGTGTCAGCAGTGCTTCGGAAGTAGTGTTAGGTGTGAAGGCAGCTTGGGAACTGGCCAGTTCCGGAGCAAACGAACGAGTAACTCGTTGAGATGCTGGTACAGTTGAAGCGGATGCTGCAGCTGGTGGAGCAGGTGATACTGTGTTTGTAGATTTAGCCGGTGGACTTGGACCTTCTACTGCACTATAAGTACCAGCAGAATCTGGACGGCCGATCCTTTTCCGTTTCACCCGACGAGTAACACCACTCCCTACTATATTATTTTCCTTGCTCTTTTTTGACTTTGCCATGTCAAGCCGTACCCACAACACAAAAGAATAAAATCGCTCTTCAGAACTCATTGATGCATGATACAGACAAGCAATACTTTGATGTAAGACAACCGTATGAGGATGGAATATGTAAGGAAAACAGGACGGCATGACATATTCACAGCTACGATGTGTAAACTAAGCAGAAGGATTTTCAAGAAAATAGAAGTGATGCAAGCTAGACACCATATGAAAGATGCAACCAATATTACTCTACCAAGTTAAAAGTGTCTTGTCATAAGTGGCAATTCGAAAAATTAGAAGCAGTACAACGTAGAAATCAATGCAAGATGCAACCACTATCAAACTGCCATGTTAAAAGTGTCCAATCATGAGTGACTGATGCGGGATACACAACAGCAGTACTTTGATGTAAGAACATGGTATGATAGATAGATGCAGTGTATTCTAGACACAGAACGCCATGTCATATGCACATGTATAACGTATGAACTCAGCAGGTGCAATTTAATCAAAATAGAAGAAATACAGGCTAGACAACATATGCAACATGAAACCAATTATCACACAGTCAACTTAGAGCAAGCACCTGCGATGGAGTACGGGAGATGAACTCATCATGTAGACTTGGGACTTCAACTTCATTAGCAGTAGCAGTGGAAAATCTAGAGAGTCTCTGTTTGCGTCGGTGCGGAGGACCACCAACATCCCCTAACTTACTCTTTTCCTTCCTATTTTCTGATATTGCCTTATGAAGTCAAAACCACAAGAAGATGAATAAAATTAGCTCTGCATAACTGGTTGATGCATGATACAGACGAACACTACTTTGATGTAAGGCAAGTGCAGGATAGGAGGATGGAATATATACAAAAAAGACAGCGTTTCATATTCACACGTACGATAGGAGGATGGAATATGTATGAAAAAATAGTAAGCGGAAGGCATTTCAACAAAATTAGAAGAAATGAAAGCTAGGCACCATATGAACATGCAACCAATATCACTCTATCAGGTAAAAAGTGTCTCGTCGTAAGTGCCATTTCAAGAAATTAGAAGCAGTACAAGCTAGAAGACAATGCAAGATGCAACCTACATCACAGTCCCAAGTTAAATGTGTCTTATGGGTAAGTGATCGTTGCAGGTATAAGTTGTAAGCTACGCAGATGCAATTCAACATAATCAGAAGCAATACAAACTAGACATCATACGGAAAACGCAACCACATATAACAGTTCCAAGTTAGAGCAAGCACCTGTGATGGTGGAGTAGGGGAGATGTGCTCATCATGTACACGTATGTTCTAGAAACAGGAACACGTGTCATATTCACAGGCATTATGTGTAAAGTAAGCAGATGCAATTCAACAAAGTTAGAAGCAATACAAGCTAGACATCATACGCAACATGCAACCACATATAATAGTGCCAAGTTAGAGCAAGCACCTGTGATGGTGGAGTAGGGGAGATGTGCTCATCATCTACACAGCTACGTTGACTGTCTAGCCTTGCGTTGTCTTGCGAATCTTGTTGGGAGGATGGCGGAGTAGAATCTGTAGAGAACCTCCATTTCAGTTGCTCGGAAGGACCACCATCATCCAATGCCTTGCCAATTTCCTTCAGCTTTATTGATTTTGCATTGTGAGGTCAAACCGACAAGAAAAAGGAATATAATTCGCTCTTCAGAACTCATTCATGCATGATACTGACGAACACTACTCTGATGAAAGGCAAAGTCATGATACGAGGATGGAATATGTACGAAAAAATGGACGGCTTGACATATTCACACCTATGATGTGGTAACTAAGCAGAAGGCACTTCAACAAATTAGAAGCACTGCAAACTAGACACCATATGAAAGGTGCAATCAATATCACTCTGCCAAGTTAAAACTGTCTCGTCATAGGTGGCGTTCATCAAACTAGAAGCAATACATGCTAGAAATCATATTCAAGACGCAAACCAATATCACACTGCCAACTTAAAGGTGTTCCATCATAAGTGACTGATGCAGGATACACAAGAAGAGTAGTTTCATGTAAGAACATGGTGTGATAGACAGATATAGTATGTACCAAAAACAGGAAAGCGTGTCATATTCACACGTATCATGTGTAAGCTAAGCAGATGCAGTTTACACTAATTAGGAGCAATACAAGCTAGACACCATATGCAACATGCAACCAGATATCACACTGCCAAGTTAGAGCAAGCACCTTGGATGGTGGAGTAGGGGAGCGGAGACTTGGACCTTGTAATGCACTATCAGTACAAGGAGAATCGGTACAGATGCTCCGTTTACGTTGCTGCAGAGGACCACCATCATCGCCTTCCTTACTCTTTTCCTTCCTCTTTCTTGATTTTGCCTTGTCAAGTCAAACCCACAAGAAAAAGGAATAAAATTTGCTCTTCAGAACTCATTGATGCATGATACTGACGAACACTACTTTCATGTAAGGCAGCCGCATGATAGGAGGATGGAATATGTATGAAAAACAGGACGGCGTGACATATTGACATGTATGATGTATAAAGTGTAAACTAAGCACAAGGTGCTTGAACTTGTTAGAATCAATGCAAGCTAGAAACCATATGAAAGATGAAACCAATATCACTCTGCCAAATTAAAAGGGTGCCCTAACAAATGTATTTGACCAAATTAGAAGCAATACATGGCAACAGGCTAGAAATAATATGCAATATGCAACGAATAAAGGTGACTCATCGTAAGTGATTGATGCAGGATACAGAAGAGAGGTAGTTTCATGTAAGAACAAGGTTAACACATAGATGTAGTGTGTACCAAAAATAGGAAGGCATGTCATATTCACAGGTATAATGTGTAAACTAAGCAGATGCAATTTACCCTAATTAGAAGCATTACAAGCTAGACACCGTATGCAACATGCAACCACATATCACACTGCGAAGTTAGAGCAAGCACCTGTGATGGTGGTGTGGGGGAATTGCGGTCATCAACTAGAGAGCTACGTTGACTATCTTCATTTAGCCTTGCTGTTTCTTGAGAATCATGTGGGGAGGATGACACTGCACTCTTTAAACGAGTATGGCGTCTCACAGTAACCCACCCGGGTGACTGTCTCATCATAAGTGATTGACGAGGGATACAAAAGAGCATTAGTTTGATGTACGACATGGTTAATAGACATATGTAGTATGTATCAAAAACAGGAAGGCATGTCATTATCAAAGGTATAATGTGTAAAGTAAGCAGATGCAATTTAACCAAATTGGAAGCAATACAAGCTAGACACCATATGCAACATGCAACCACATTTGACAGCGCGAAGTTAAAGCAAGCACCTGGGATGGTTGTGTGTGGCAATTGAGATCATCAACTGCAGAGCTACGTTTACTGTCTCCAACTGCTGACACTGCATCCTTTAGAGCGCTGAAACGCTTAGTGCTTATCTTCGAATTACACTGGAGCGACTTCTGTCTTTTCTTTTCAGCATTCATCAACACTGCGTCAGAGTCTGAAATACCCATGCATAAAAAACAATAGTGTGAGTATGGGTGAAGTGTGTGCACAATTAGTACAGTGTAAAGGTAGCAGATAGCAGGTCGGTGAGAAATAAATGATGGGAGACATATGATAGCTCAACAACATGCATGGCACACTAAATTACTACAGGATTCTATGAAAATAACATTCGACTGAAAACAAATAGGTCAGTCCATTTTTTCTGCACCGTCCGATGTACAAAGAACGGGCAGATCGCCTTCATCTACCTCCAGCCAGTCAGTGTTGACGATCTTCCTCGAAACGGCAGCGACCACCGGCCCAGTCCCCTGCCTGCGCCCTCCCCTCGACCTCACCGCACCACCGTGCTTGGCACCGCCCCCGGCAATCCATTCAAGCCCCGCCGACCTGCAGATCGGGCGCAAGCAGCTCGTGCACCCCACACCCCTATGATAGACACCGATGCGCCGCTTCCCCGGCGAACAGGCGGACTAGGTGCTCCGCGCGCCTAAGCGGGTGCTGCTTCTTTTAATTGCGGTTCGACTGACCCTGAATTGAAATCCAGGCGGGCTACTGACCTCTAGCAAAGGTGAAATAGTAAAGGGAGGAAACCTTGTGCATTTAGTATCACGAAGAAGATGCAGTAAGGAGCGCTCAACTAGTTTCTTTCGTGAGATGAATACGGTGTGAGCAGAGACGTAAGGTTTGCACGAATAAGGGAAGAGGAGTACCTCTTTCTGCTGGCAGTGCTGTGTCCTCCTTCTGTTTTTCCAACGATCTTCTTGTGGTTCGCTGGAAACGAGAAGTTGTGGAGGACGGTGCAGCCTTGGACGAACCCATGGCCAAGTTGTTGAGTGTGGTGCGGTGGCCGTCTGTCGGCGGCGGGGAAGCAGATCCGAGGCGGCGAACGACGGCGTAGCGGGAACAGCTCCGGTGCGGTGGACGGTTGCGACAGTGGAGCGGCAGCAGTGAGGCGCAGGACGGCGTGGTCGGAGTAGTTCTGGTACGGCGCACGTCGGCGTCGGCGTCATGGAGGCAGCTCTACATCGGCTTCAGCTGCTAAGTCCTTGAGGGCGTTGCGGTTGCGGTTGTGTTGGACGACGACGTCGCGGTACCGGCTCCGGCGTGATGGAGGAGGGCGGCGGTGGATTGGGCGCTATGGGGTGGAGGACGGAGGAGTCTGGGGTTTCGCGGCTGGTGGAGAGGGCGTTTTGGCGCCCACAGAGTATGAATGGGGAAACGGAGGGAGGCGGGGAACTAAGGGGGAACAATGTTTCGGTTTGGGACGCGCTTGTTTGAAATTTGGGGAAAGTTACAAACTTTGCCCCCATCTAAAATTTCGGACATATTGCAGGTTGGGGGTAGGACAGTAATCTCAGGTGTCCCAAATGTGGGCGGGATAGATTTCGGCCGAGCGCATGGGTGTTTAGGCGCCCACGGCGTATGAATGCTTCTCGGAGGCGGTTGAGACTGGCGTCTTGGTGAAGTTACAAACCTACCCCGGTTTAGACCTTTGGACATCGGGCCGATAGGCTACACGGGCCAGAGTCAGGACAGTAATTTCCTACCACCAAACATTAGTCTCGCGCGGTTTCGGGTGACCAGAGGCCTATTTGGCGCTTCGTTCAATATTTGGGAGCAGAAGCATTAACGTTTTCGGTTCTCTTGAATTGAACATTCAGGATTTGTCAAACTTCACAAATCTTTACTCTTGAAAATCCTAAAGCTACGATTATTTTGGAATGGAGGTGGTACATTTGAATATACATTGTACACGAGTATATATTAAAAAATATGCAACTTACCTCAGTTCATGCATGGTTCCAGATATAATCTCCTTGGTTGCAAAAAAAAGTTAGACATGCGTATGAATATATATAGCATGTTCAAACGCACAACAAAGATTGATGCCCCCTTTTACATCTGATTTACAAATGCCATTATCTCGGGTTCAAATAGATGAATGCACTTCCTATGAATTCGAATCTTCGAAACCCCCTTTATGTTGAATTCGACATGTATTCTATTTCGTAGCTAGCAATTTGGAATGTATCCATGCAAGTGACAAATGTATAAAGTGCTTCACACTAACAACATGGAGTGCACTAATTAATGTTTATATATGAATTGCAAAAGCATCCATTGCCTGTATTTCAAACCGCTCTCACTCTATGGATCGATAATATGAAATAAACACATGCACATGCTAGAATTCAATAGAGTATGGGTGTCTGATAGACCGATTTTCGTCCATACGCAATTTGCAAAATTCATGATCTCATCCAAAAATAATAATGCCATTTATATTTTAATTTAATGCGTAGAACCGCCTTTTACACGTAGATGCACTATGCCTCGGCCCGTTCTCACAAACGCGCTATATATCTCTCTATCTACCGCATAAGTGCACACACTTTATATGCATCGGCATTTCTCTTTCACACATGCTCACAATCTCTCTCGGGGTGTCGGGGAGTCTCACGCACATGCTCTCTCTGTATCTCTCTCTCTCTCTCTCTTTCTGACTACTATGTACCACTCTTTTCACTAATCTCAGTTGGAAAACACTATTTCTCTCACATGCATATATACACACGCACGGTCTCTACTAGCCCTCTATACGCACATATATGTGCCTACGTGTCTCCCGCACGCACATTATCTTTAGGCCTCTCTCGCACACATTGCCCCCCCCAGACACACCTCTCTCTTAGTAGTTAGCAGATATGATTCCATCATATCATTCGGTAGGATATCCCTGACTGTTAGGCTGGATGGTAATACGAGGCAAAGTTTTACCCTAGTTCGGACCCTTGCAGTTGAGGAAAAAGCCTACTCCTGGTACTGTATATTAGTGATAGGGGTGTGTACAAAGTACACGTGAATACCAGGCATTGTGCGTGTGTGTATACTATCGACGAACTAGCCCCCAAGCTTCTATAACATACTGGGGGCCTAGGGTTACAAATCATATATAGTCGGCTTATCACCAGTGGGGATAGAGTCCTCCGCGACTCTGGTAGCTAGCTTCGTGTTGTACGCCGAGTCCTCCACATGGGTCTTCGTATAACCGACCCATGAGTCCTCATGTTGACCCACCACAACTAGAAATGATGTGCCCACCACACCACACACGCAATCGGCCACTAAGAAAATAAGCATATACAATAGTACAATGTTATACATGAAAGTTAATTGCATGGTGCATCCAAAAATATTTGTTCTGCATTGTGAATGTTTATATATTCTCCTAAAATATTAGTCACGGGAAAGAGAAACGAAGGGCATATCTCTCCTTGTCTCCACCGGACATCCCCTCTTTCTACACCACTTTCACGTACGCACACAAACTATCTCTCGGCCCTCTAAAAGTATGCATGCCCACGACACATTCACGCATGACGGTCACTGTATTTCAAGCTAAAGCACTATACGGTCACTGGAGTTCAGAATATGCTCATTACGGTCACCGTATACATTCTCGTGGTGATCATACGGTATCTAGCTCACGATACGTCTCCGTATTTTCTTGATGACACTGACGGACTTTGCATTTGATGCGTGCTCCGTATTTTGTTGACGACACTTACAGTCATTGTATTTGAAGCGAAAGCACGATATGGTCACTGGACTTCAGAATAAGCTCATCACGGTCACCACATACATTTTGTCGTGCTAACCAACATGTGGTTGGATGGTTAGGAGGACAGTGGTTTCTCGAGCCCACCAGGGTTAAAGTCCAGGTGCTCGCATTTATCCTGGGTTAATTTCAGTATTTTCCGGCGATGTGCGTTCAGTGGGAGGAGACGTTCCACTCGACTACGAGGCACCTATGGTGACTTCGTAAAATCTCAAGATCATATGCTGGCCCACTCTCTCGAAGGTGCTCATAGGGGTAGGGTTTGCGTGTGTGCGCTTATAGCGGTGAGTGCTTGCGCGTATATATGAGCCCTTGCGTCTGTACCGTGTTAAAAAAATACATGTCATGATTATACGGTCACTGGCTCACCCGTACAACTCCGTATTTTGTTGATGACACAATCAATTGACCAGTCAAACGTTCCACGTGGCGCAACTAGTGTTGCACCATCGGGGCGCGTAACCGTGGGGCCCACCTGTCAGCCCGTATATGAAAGAAAGAAATGGTAGTTTGAGTCTGTAGTTTGTTAATAAAATACGGAGTACATTTTAGGGTGATCATACGGTCACTGGCTCACCATACAGCTCCGTAATTTGTTGATGACACGATCAATTGAACAGTCAAACGGTCCACATTCAGCAGCGCACATTACCATAGGGCCCACCCGTCAGCGCGTATATGAAGGACAGAAATGGTAATAAATTAGTGGTCGGTGGGTACTCGAAGTCGTGAGACCTCTGGTTGGCAGTCGCCGGCGGTGGGGGGCGCGTTGATTGGGCGGTGGGGTGGGGATCGCCGGAGAAAAAGCTCGGCGCGGGGGGGGGGGCTAGAGGGATGGCCGGTGCGGCGGCGGACCGGCGGTGAGGAGTGGTTTCGGGGCGGGCGGGGCGGCGTGGCGGCGCGGGGCCGGCCGCGGGGGGCGGGGGCCGGCGGTTCGGCCGGTGGTGGCTGGCGGCTCAGGGGGTGGAGTTTCATGATAAACTGCAGGCCCTTGATTTCGTATCCAACGGCTGGAAAATCTAATGACCAGAGATGAAAAAGTCAGTCGACTGACGTGTAGCCTCACCCCGCACGTACACATGCACGCACGCAAGACACGCACGCATGCAGGCGTGCAACACTGACACGTACACATAACGAACACACGCACGCATGCAGGCGTGCAACACTGACGCGTACACATGCACTCACGAACACACGCACGTACGCACACATGCATGCAACACTGAAACGTACCCTTGCACGCACGCAACACTCGCACGCCTGCATGCACACAGCACACGACGCAAGACACACGCTCAACCTATACGTGCATGCACCCTTTGTTAAGGACATGGATTGTTACGGGTATTAATCAATCTTATCTGTGATAAGCAGAACATTGATGTTTGTAGCGGTCTTTATGTCTAGGTTTGTATCTCTATAGTCCCTCTCACACACACCCACGTAGGTGGGGGACGTGCACGTAGAGAAGAGGTGCACGCACGGCGCACGTACTCCCGTCTCTTTCCCAACCACACCCGCGCGGGTACACGGTGGAGCTCATTTCTGTACGAAAAGGCAGCCCACGTGGTAACTTGACACGTGTACTGGTTGTCCACTAGATGGAGGGAGGATCGTCTACCACGGGTGAACAAACAAATTGCGACTTGACGCGTTATGTTAAAAAAGAGGCAAACCATGTGGGGCCTACCTTAGAGGCAAGGCTCTATACACTGGAGTACTTTTGATGTGTCCCGTCAACTCGCAGAACGAGGAGAAGCTTGCTTAGTACGCCGTCTCCCCCGCCCACGGGCGCGGTGGCTCGCAGGATGAGGTGAAGCTTGCTTACTACGCCTTACGCCCGCTCCCTCGCCCACGCGCGCGGTGGCTCGCAGGACGAGGAGAAAATTTTACTAGTACTCCCTCCGTTTACTCCTCGTCCCTACTACCTTGGTTAGAGAGATTATCATATTGTTTGGAATATATATGTCCTTTAGTACTCCCTCCATTTACTTATACAAGGCCACTATAAAAAAATACATTTTGCATCTATACAAGGCCACAAATAGTAATCGAGACAAAAGTTACTACTCCCTCCTTTCCAGTTTATGGCTCAATTTCAAAATCTCTCCAACCAAGGTAGACGGTGAGTGGTCGAATTAATTTCGTACTCCTAGTTTGCACAAGTAATTAGTACGCTCGTTTTTCTCAAGAAGTTATGTTTACCGAGGCATTAATTAGAACGAATGCATGAATGACCACTAAATTTCCATGAACTTCTACATGCATTGGTGAGTTTTCTCTTGACACTGCTTGCATCGGGTGATCTAACGCACCTCGAAATCCAACATGTGATGGTACTACTACTAGTAGTAGAATTGAGACTTATAAAACGGAAAAACGAATGTTTTGTAGATGAGCCCTATAAACCCTAGTGGGTACGTACTCCGTAAAATCAGATTTTCCCAAAACTAAGTCGCTCAACCTTTATTTGCTTGTTTCCCTTCCTGCCTCCTTGCCTCGAACAGACTATGCCAAACTCCCCTGCCTGCCGCGCGGGAAAAGACCCGCCCTCGCCTTTTTTAGTCCGGGTTTGTATCGATGGATCGCGCGAAGCAGCAAAAACCCAAGCCGTGTCTTGTACTCCTCCGTCGACGCTCGCTTTCATGAATTCTGTACTTCCTGTCGCCGACATGTGGGACATATAGCAACCGGGTCGACGTGTCAAGCACCAAATAACAGTGCAGAACAGCAGGGGGACGCACCCCAGTCGTACCGCCCCAGTAGTAGTAGTAATGAGCAATGAGACGTCAAATCACAATGCCGCACCTTCCCAGACGGACGAAGCAACCATTATTTCACACTTCGGTTCGCCATCATCTCAAACCACGTAGTATTGCTTCTGCCTCAAGAGGGACACGCGCATCGCCTTGGTACATCATGACACGTGGGACCGCATGACAGGCCATGCTCCCCCGCCGATCGCTCGGTAAAATCACCTCATTTTTACTACTATACTTCCTCCGTATCGGTTTACATGGCATGCACGTCGTTCTAGGTTGAGAATTTAACTGGCTATATATGTGATGAACAGTATATGTTTAGAAACTACATCCGCTTAATAATCCAATGATATACTTTTTGTGACATAGTAACTCAGATTTAGTTAGTCAAATGGATGACCTAGAACTACGTGCACGCCCTATAAACCGAGACGTCTAAAAAACGAGACGGAGAGGGTAGTTCAGTACGTATCTTTTTAGATCAATATAGTCGGGATTCACCAAGGAGCAAAACCAAGTGGTAGGCTGCACCTGTCGTGTTGGCGTAGCGACTCAAGCAGGGTCAGTCCGCACACGAAATGGCGACACACTTAACAGGACCCCTTTGGCCGACATGTGGCTCATCCACCGTCTTGTTCCACGTGCGATGCACCAAATTACAGTTCGGAGCAGCGGTTGGAATTGGAGGCACCCCGGTCGTAGCGCCGCAGTAGTAGAAAATGAGCGATGAGGGGTCAAATCACAAAGCCCCACCTTTCCCGCATTAAGCTGGACGGACGAAGCAACCATCATTTCACTCTAGGGCGCAAGAGCATAAAGAAAAGAGAAAACCAATGATGCGTGCGGCAGCTACCTAGGGCACCCTAGGGTAGGGGTCTCCACTACAGATCATTTTTTTGAAAGCGCCTCCACTACAAATCGGCTTCTCCCTCGTCCTCTTGAAGAAAACCGATGATGCGTGCGGCGGTAGGGTTTGTAGGAGTACTACTAGGGCGTGCGGGGCCACGTCGTAGTAAACGGGAGAGGGATTGAGTTCGAGTCGACGCCTTAAATATGTGTGGGCCGCTTGGTTTTAGGGGAACGAGGCAGCATTTTGGGTTCGGGGACCAGTGGAGATATAGTACGTACAAAAAATTGTGGACGTAGGTTCGACCGAAAGGCAATGATGCATGGGCCCTGCATTTTGATATACCCGGGGCCGCGTGAAATTTGCTACTCTACTCAAAACTAGTAAGGTACACATGCATTGAACGCATGAGATTTCGAAACCAAATTATGAATAAATACACACTATAGCATGTAAAGTTTTGAGTCATATATGCATGATGTAGATGTTCGTTTAGTTCTTATAGTTCATCTCATTCAAAATCAATTAGTTTTATAAAAATGTCAAGATTCATGCGGTTGTGCATTGTAAAGCATAAAGTAAAAAACAAATAATGGCAATTCATTTAGAAAAAAAATCAATTATGATACGAAGATTCTACAACAAAGGAGAAGTGCATGTGTTTTGAGGTTTGTACATTATGCTTAAGTTCAACCATGGAGTCTTCTAAATTGTACATGTGGCAGATCTGGTGGAAGGTTGATGATATCCAACAGCCAGTAGTGCTCGGATTTGCCATCTCTGCACTGTCGGATTAGCTTCATCCAGCGACCATCTTTCAAGTTATTCGCACACTATATAGTTCTTGTGCCATAGTTGCATGTCCTGGAAAAAAGCTACTAGTGGGTTGTACTAGCTATTTAGGAATATAAGATGTATACATGGAAGTTGTAGGGAAAGAGATGACATGGAGTATCTCAATTCCTATGAGTAGGGATTGGAAAAGAGATGTCATTTGGTTGTCATCATAGGAACTTTTCTATTGAATCTAGAGAGGACATGTATCTCAATTCCTATGAGGAGGGATTAGAAAAGAGATGTAATTTGGTTCATATCATAGGAACTTTTCTATTGAATATACGCTAATGTTTATTTTCCTTTGAAATTATGGGAGTATAGGAATCCATTCATATGAACCAAGTGGCTCTAAAGCTATAGAAATGATATCATGTTTATTTCCTTTGAAATGTGGAGTGTATGAATCTATTCCTATGAACCAATTGGCTCTAAAGGAAAAAATTCTATAAAAATCATATCATATAGAGTTCCTATGATATTCCTCCACACCAAAGGATGGTTGAAATTGCTGCAGGTGATACGATGGTCTTTCTTTGTAGACTCCTCCCCCATATTTATAGTTACCTCTCGAAGATGAATGAAATGATATATATAGGGTATTCTACATGTGCAATTTGGTACACGAAAACTCGGTAAAAGTTTGCGAGGTTTGAATTTTCAATAAAGCTATATGCATTGCATTTTGGAACGGAGGGAGCATATGGCAGTTACTAACACTCACGTGGAAGATTTGTGTGTAGGAGGAGTGGCTGCTCTGTTAAATGACATGGCAAAACTGACACTGTCGGATGCCGATCTAACGGTTCTTACGGCGTTCGTCAGGAAAAGGCTTGTGGCGAACGTTTGTCGGATAATGATTTACGGACACATGCATTGCATTGATATGTGCCCCCTCTCTCTCATGCACACGCACCCTCCCGAGTCCTCTCGCACCCACCGTCTATCTGCAGGTAGACGTCACACACATATGTGCTCTTCACACCCTACCCTCAGAATTTCTAAAAAACAAAAGATGTCGCGCACATTTTATTTTAGCTCACACGTCACACACTTATACTATTACTCTTGTGGCGAACGTTCTTTGGGCATAGTTTATTGTACACTCATGAAGAGAAGCGGTGCACGCACGCACTAGTTCTCTCACACCCACTCGCGGGTACACGTAGGAGCGCATTTTTTTGAAGCTAGTACAACAAAATCACTCCACTACATATATAAGCAGGAGCCTTAGCGCTTGCTTTACTAGGGTTCCTCTCGTTCACTCTCTCATGCTCTCCAGATCTAAGCAAGACATAGGTGGCCACACTCTCTCTCAGCTCACGGCTGGTCACAAATCCGGCCGGACAACCTCGACCGGGGCAGGGGTGTAGGTGCATCGTTCACGCTGTCATCGGCGGCGAGGGAGGAGACCAACGGCTGCCCGCGCGTCCCGATCGGCGGCCGTCCTGTTCTATCCGAAAGAGCGCCGGCTCCGGAGGGCCTCCGACCCCTTCTTCCTCCCTGCGGTATTGTGGCCAAGATGCGGCCTCCCGACGCCATCTTTGCCACATGCCGGCGACCCTCAGGTATATATTCCTTCGAAACTTGCCTTGCTCTACTGCCCCAGCTCCCCACTTGGCTTCGTGTGGATCTTTTTCTACTTCCGTCCGCTGTTCCAAAGCCACCTAGACTTTTACTATTATTAGAGGTAAAGCTAGTTCATACAGTCGACTATAAGAGTTGGTTCAAACAGGGAAGAAAGTGGGAAAGCTGTAGCATGAATCTAGGACTTGGTTGTAAGAGGAAACGGGGGAAAGTAGTAGATACTGGCTACCCAACCGGTCTCTTGGTTGAAAAGACGAAGAAAGCATGGTGGATGGCGAAGGGTGGGGGGAAGTGGACCTATCTATTGGTTGAAAAAGGAAAGAAAGTGACGGGTGTTGGGGGACAACGCAAATGAGAATGAGCAGGTCTAGATTTCCTGTGCTCACATAGGAAAATGTCGCCGAGGAGATAAAAAATGGGACAAATGCAGACATGCTGCCTGAGTGTTTGCCACTCTCGGCAACCACATCTGCCTCACCACTTTATGCCTCTGCTGTCCCTATGCCCATATCGCTACCGTTAATGTAAAATCACATGAAGCATTAAGCAATGCCACCTAGTGTCACTATAAGTAATGGTCTAGTGCCATCGATAAATTGAAGCAATGCCACCACCATTTTATGAAGTGCTTCCGTCTTGCTTTATTTCCCATGAATTGTGTTTTTGCAGTTACACTTAAATCTCACACCGCTAACATTGCTTCATCCCAGTGGAACTGCACAAATTTGGTTGCACATTTACTGACCATGTGCTACTCTCATGAAGTAATACTAATGCTATTGTTCTGCATGTTAATCTTGTGGCAGTGTTGATGTGATGTGATGCTACTTACATAAGGACACTTTCATACTGTCAATCTAGTGCCAATTATAACACAATAGATGCTGCTATTAATCATACGCCACTACAAACATCTGTAACTGTTTAAATAACCGTATTTTGTATTTGCGCAAATAGGGATGTCTGTCTCCATATCGTTTCGGGATGTCTGTCTCCGTATCGTTTCTATCCGCGCAATCAAAAGCACACACCTCAGTTTTAGTAGAACTGCGCAAAATGAGATGGCTATCCCTCATTGCCGTTGTCTAACCACCCGTCTTCCAAATATTCCTACATTGGTAGTTACTAGGTAGAATGACCAACGCAATCTAAAAGAAGCTGATTCATACGTTTTACTTCCTGATTGCAGTGCAGGGACGAGCGAAAACATCTGCATCCTAGTCCGGAATGCACTTTCCTCCAGTTCATCCATGGACCGAGGACAAGCTAGCAAGGCTGCACGGAGGTTTTTGGGACAGGTGCGCGGACAAGAGGCATTGTGGTCTGCTTATTTATGCAAATAGCGGTGCTTAAATTTAGTGGAATGCACAAGACTTTCAGCTGGTCAGTACACTGCATGGTTCAGTTCAGCATTCCAGCTGAGAACACAATTATAATTGGTTATTCTAGAATGAGAGAACCTAACCCTGGATGGTGGCAACAAGAAAAAACCAGAGTGAACTCCAGGAAATTTAAGCCTGCCGGGAGGCCCTTTGCTCAGAGAAGCCTTGCTTGTTTTTTCCTGATTTGTGAACCTTCTCACAACTTTGTATTTTGCTATTAACTAGTATATGTTTGTTATGTTCTATGAATCATTGAGATGTATAAAATTGCTTAACTTATGCTTTTCAAGTTTTTTATGAAGCCGAGTTTAATGTGAGTTTTCCACATGAACGCTGGACTAGCGTGTGAACGTTTGGAATTTACATTGTGGCCTTAGTTAACTGCATGAATAACTGTAACAAGATACATAGTTGCTTATATGTCAGACATCAGATTGTTGATTGTTAGCTGGTCGATAGCCTAGTGTTGAAGCAAGCTGAGCCAATGTGTCGTGTTTTGCACAACTTCTTACAAGTGGGGTAGCACCAAGAGTGTTTACAAGTACTTATGTATACGTCGGCGCACAGTTCCCGAACGAGTACTCTATTTCATCAAAACACACACTGCTCGTATGAAAAACTAGTGAGGACGCATCTGTTTCGGCAACAATTACGATGATTCACGGGCACACAAAAGTACAGCAGTTCCCATAGACGGATTCAAACAGAGTACTAGCCCCAGAGGGCTCGATAACAGGCAAGGTTCGGATAATTAGACAGAATCCAGACTACTATTAAACACTAGCTGGGGCAAGTATTTCATGCCTCGATCTAATTTGGGCTGGACACAAGACGGACCTTGCCATGAACATCATCGAGGACGTCCGGCAGCAGCTCAATCCTGTGAACCTTCATGAAGAAAACCTTGTGGCCTTGCCACTCATAAACTTGTTTGTGGAGGCATGCCACATCATCTTCCTGTGTAAGCTTGACAAGAACAGTATGCCTCACAAACAAAGGAGTAGCTTTGAACTTCTTGTGCTTCAGTACACCCTGGACAACACGCCTGACAATAGTGAGGCTGGAATACAACTCTTCATTGGTATAAGCGCAAATGGCTTCCAGGATCCAACAGCCTAAAAACTCTGTTTTCCCAGTGTGTATATTCAGGTCATCCGCCTCATAGCGAGTGACATGTACAACCACACAATCCTTGTCTGCATTAGGGCTCTAATTGAAACATAAACAAATTCTGAATTACTTTCTAGCATAAGAAACACAAGTTATTTAAACCACTATGTATAGCATGGCATCGAAGCTAATAAAATTTTGCATTATTCATCACCACATACTTAGATGAAAAACCACAATCGAGATTGGCAAAGAAGAAAATTACCTTGG
>NC_057799.1:445066903-445088689 GCF_018294505.1 Triticum aestivum | reverse complement strand
AAAAATGCTCCTGCAGTGCCTTGGTCCATCATGAAACTGACGAATACTAGGAGACCACTGAAAGGAAAACACAATCGCAATGATAATGAAGCAAAAGAGAGAGAGAGGATCGGTTACTGCTTCGCAAAAGTTCTTTTTTTTCTCTGAACGAAAATATACCAACATCACGGATCTGCTTACCTTCCCTTCGTTGGGAGAGAAGAACAGTGGCAGATGCGAGTGTTGCCTTTCTTGAAGACGGTGAGGGAGAAGGGGATTCAGCGAAGAGTGAAATGATGGTTGCTTTGTCTGTCAAACTTAGACTGCGGGGAGGTGGGGTTTTGTGATACGACAGCTTGTTATTGCCGCGCTACGACCGGGTTGACTCTCCGCCTGCATACTACCTTCTAATTTGGTGGATGGCATTTGGGCCCATGCGCTGCATGGCCCGCATGTCGGTGAACAAAAGTATAACGACATTTAGTAGAGGGAGACGTTTCGATGACCTAGGAGGAGCCAGAAGCGGTATTGTATCCACTGTACTAGTAGTAATTGTTTTTCTCGGTAGCTGTAGAGTGTCTCCACTGTACTAGTAGTAATTGTTTCTCTGGGCCCAAGACAAAACAGCCCATCCACCCTAGTAAATAGTAAAATCAATTCAAAAGTCCATATATTTATTGAATGAGAGGCGCTACCCACACCCAGCACACCGCCCCCCAAAAAACCTGGGTGTTCTTCTTCCTCCTCACTCCCACCCACCTCACGTCAGCTCGCTCCACTCGTACCCCCAAATTCCTCACCTCACTCCTACAGAAAACCCCAGCTCCCCTTCTTCCTCACTACTACAGAAAAACCCCAGCTCCCCTTCTTCTTCACTCGCACTACAACTAGGCTCGTCATTCGTTACTCTGCTCAAATCCGTGAGCGCGACGTGACGCCCTCGAGGAAAATGGAGTCGGCTGACCCTAGTGCCAAGAAGATGAGGCTCCCACCAGCGGTAACGCCTATGGTAGATCCCGCACCTGGCAGCGCGGGGAGAAGCGGCAACCCCGCCCCCACCGGATCCTAGGAACTCGTAGAATATCGGGTGGACCGCATCAGCGATCTCCCGGACGCCGTCCTTGGGGAGATCATCTCGCTTCTCCCCACCAAGGATTGCTGCCGCACCCAAGTCCTCTCAATTCGGTGGCTCCCTCTATGGCGCGCCATGCCCCTTAATCTCGACTGTCATCAGCTACCTCTCTTCAATGATTTTGAAATCCCCAGAGCCATCATCTCCTCCCACCAGGGCTCCGTTCAAAGCCTCTGCATCCCGTCATGCTACCTGAGCAAGCATACCATGCCCTGCATGGTGGACGCCTGGCTAAAATCCCCTGAATTCACAGCACTACAACTGCTTGAGTTCTACTATTCCCCTGGAAATCACCTACCAGATACCGAACACCATCTACCTGTGCCCTCAACACCGATGTCCATCTCGCGGTTTTCCTCCTCTCTCCACACCGCCACCTTTGCGCTATGTGACCTACCAGACAATCTGGTATTAAACCTTCGACTCCCATTTCTGAAGAAACTTTCACTTGTGTGGGTTCATATATCGGAGGCCTCATTGCACAACATTATCCACTCCAGTTGCCCTGCCCTGGAGTGCTTGGTGCTTGTTTTCACAGTTAGAATCAGTTGTCTCCAAATAAAGTTGCCTAACCTTGTAAGAATTGGAATTTGTTTTGACGGAAGGCAGCTCATCATCCAAGATGCCCCTTCACTTCAAAGGTTGATCATTGATTCTAGTTATTCACCGTTGCAAATAACCGTCCTCTCTGCGCCTAAACTGGAGACCTTGGGTGTAATACATGATCTCTGTGCTCATTTCAATATGGTGTTTGGCTCAACAGTTCTTCAGGTACTTTAAATTATCATCTACACTTGTAACCATAAGCTACATTTTAAATTTCTGCACATAAGTTATATGTCATCTTGGAGTACACATTTTGTACTAATATTATGTTCTATGCTCAACGAAGAGTTTCTCCATGGATGGCCTATCAATGGTGCTGGATTCTGTCAAGATCTTATATATCCAAATGAATAGTTTTGATCTGAACAAGATTATTGGCTTGCTGCAATGCTTTCCATGTCTAGAGAAGTTGCATATAAAGGTGATAATTTCACGCACATTGGAAGCCCGCATATAGTGTACTAGAATTAACCATTCAGCTGTTGCTCTTTCAACACTCTTTTCTTAGACCTTAACTGTTTTCAATCTTTATGTCTATTTAGGCAACAGGATGGGATAAGAAAGTTATAACCAATCGGTGGATTCGTAAGCTTGGGATTTTCTCACTTCTCATGAGATTCGATTGAAGACAATAACGCTAGAACGATATGTAGCCAACCGTGCAAACACTAGATTTGTCACATTCTTCCTGCTGAATGCGAGGTTACTATTGTCCATCAGGCTTAAGTTTATCAGCAGCATGGTTGACGGATGGGTATGTGGAAGAGCAAAAAAAGGAGTTTCAGGTGGGCAAAAGAGCTTCTGAACGTGCCGGGCTTCTATTTACAACATATTGTTGTCATAATCCAGTAAATTTTACGACCCAAGATGTTCATTCTATGGACCTGACCGATCCATTTGACTGTGACTGCCAAAAACAGTGTTGGAGTTAGATGTTGTTGCCCTTTTCAACCTGGGTTTTTTTGTAAACCTGATGAACAATTAACCCTCGTGCTTTTGTACAGTTTGTAAGCTGGAGTTAGATGTTCTTGCCCTTTTCAACTTGGTTGTGACTGTCATATTTTCTTTGAAGCAAGGAAAATGGCTTGCCAGTCGTTTAATTTAGAGTGAAATATTGTAACAACTAAAAAATCCCAGCTAGTTATTTATACTAGTTTTAGCGATGGATCAGGGTAACAACGGGGCTGTGCGGGGGCTGTGGCCCGACTAGCCAGGATTTTATTCATGTTTACCACATCATGAGCCCAGTTGTGTTTTTTTCTTGCTGAAAATGGCTAGCCCAGTTCTATTTTTTTAAAAGAAATACCCAAACGAGGCCTACTTGCTTTATCAGCCCTGCTGGGCTGCAAATCTTTCAAGACGAGGAGAGTTTCATTCGGTTTGCCCAGAAATGGGCTGTACATTTTTAAAACACATCAAACCGGGAATTAGTTTCAATTTGTTTTCATTACAAGATTTTTAATTCCATTGATTTTTATGCGTGGACAATTATTTGGATTTTATATTTATATAAATTATTTTTCAAAATAGTTTGAATGTGAATTGATATTTCGGGATTAAAAACAGTTGACCGCACCGAAATATGCAAAAAATTCGTATACTTTTTAACCGTGGCCACAATATGGGGTGTAATGCTAACAAAAAGAAGATGGGCTCCAAAAAAATTCTTAAGAATTAGCAAATGGGCTGTACATTATTAGAAATAATGCACACGAGAGCAGTGACTGTTGGATGTCCATCCAACGGCTGTCGTGCTTCTTCAATCTCTGCTTTTCTTGCTCCAGCCACTCAAACAAGCGCCGGCGGGACTGCCTGCTCCCTCCTCCCGCGGCCGGCTATGCTGCCGCGCAAGCCTCACCGCCCCACCGTACTCCCATCGCTGGCCTAGCCATCCCTCTACTCACCCATACCTGCTGTTATTCTCCGGGGATGGCAGACGTGTCTTCCCTGGCTCCGTGTCGTTCCCTTCCTAGGCCTCGCCGTCGTCCACCGCCCTGGTGCTCTCGGCGCGGCCTGGTCAACGTGGTCAATGAACGACATTCACCGGAAGTGGACTGTACGTGGAGAGGCTGACAGCTGGGTCCACGGCCGCACGCAAGGAAATGCCTCCTTATTACGCGCAAAATAATGATTCCTCCACCTGACAGCTAGGACCCACGGGAAGGGCTTCTGTATTTTGCGAAAAAACGTTCCCCCCGCTGACAGGTCGGACCCACCAGCTATATCTTCGCACGCAAGGAAGTGCCTCCTTATGACGCACAAAAAAATGAATACCCCCTGCTAGCTGGGACCCACCATGGTGGGTGGCTGACTTGTGGGCCTACTAAGTTGACGGGGACAGAGGGCTTTGTCAACTTAGTCAATATGAACGATTCTAGCTCCAGTGACCGTACGATGTCCATCCAACGGCCATAGTGCTTCTTCAACCTCTGGTCTTCTTGCTCCAGCCGCCCAAAGCAGCACCGGTTGTGCCGCCTGCTCCTGCCTCCCGTGGCCGGCTATGCTGCCGCGGAGGCCTCACCGCCCCCATACTACTCCCACCGCTGGCCAGGCCATCCCTCCACTCACCCACACCCCCTGTTATTCTGCGGCAACGACAGCCTCACACCGCAGTCGAACCAGTGAACCCTCGTACTCCTCTCCGCGTGGGCATCCACTGTCGCGTCTTCCCCGGCTCTGCGTCGTCCCCTTCCTAGGCCTTGCCGTCGTCCACCGCCTTGGTGCTCTCGGCGCGGCGTGGTCAATGTGGTCAACGACCGACTACCATCGGAAGAGTACTGTACGTGGAGAGGCTGACAGCTGGGTCCACGACCACCGCCTTGCTTAGACAAAGTAAGTCGCTTTGTCAGGCCTGCTGGGCTACAAATATTCCAAGACGAGGAGAGCTTCATTCGGCTGGCCGAGAAAATGGCCTATCAGTAATGAGAAATGGGCCGTACATTTTTAAAACACATCAAACCGGCAATTAGTTTCAAATTTCTTTTTTTCATTTCGAGATTTTAAATTGCATTGATTATTATGCGTGGACAATTTGTTGGATTTTATATTGATATACATTTATTTTTAAAATCAGTTTGAATGTGACTCAAAATTTCGGGATTAAAAACAGTTCGGACCGCACCGAAATATGCAAAATTTCATATAATTTTTTAACCGTGGCCACAATATGGGCTGTAATGCTAACAAAAAGAATATGGGCTCCAAAAAAAACCTTAAGAATTAGCAAATGGGCTGTAAATTATTAGAAATAATGGCAGATGGATTGTATGATGTTTTCCATAGATTTTAGGCTTTCCTAAAAAAAGGTTGACACACAAGCAGTGACTGTTGGATGTCCATCCAACGGCCGTCGTGCTTCTTCAATCTCTGCTCTTCCTGCTCCAGCCGCTCAAACAAGCGCCGACGGGATTGCCTGCTCCCTCCTCCCCGTGGCCGGCTGTGCTGCCGCACAGGCCTCACCGCCCCATCGTACTCCCATCGCTGGCCTAGCCATCCCTCTACTCACCCACACCTGCTGTTATTCTCCAGCGACGGCAGACGAATCAGTAAACCCTCGTACAGTCGTACTCCGCTCCGCGTGGGAAACAACTGCCGAGTCTTCCCTGGCTCCGTGTCGTTCCCTTCCTAGGCCTTGCCGTCGTCCACCGCCCTGGTGCTCTCGGCGCGGCCTGGTCAACGTGGTCAACGACCGACATGTATTTGAAGTGGACTGTATGTGGAGAGGATGACAGCTGGGTCCACGGCCGCACACAAGGAAATGCCTCCTTATTACGCGCAAAATAATGATTTCTCCACCTGACATCTGGGACCCACCGAAAGGGCCTCTATATTTCACAAAAAAAAACGTTACCACCGCTGACAGCTTGGACCCACCAGCTATATCTTCGCAAGCAAGGAAGTGCCTCCTTATTGCGCACAAAAAATGAATACTCCCCCTGCTAGCTGGGACCTAGTACAATGGCAGGCTGACTTGTGGGCCTACTAAGTTGACGGGGACGGAGGGCTTTGTCAACTTAGTCAATATGCACGATTCTAGCTCTAGTGACCGTACGATGTCCATCCAACGGCCGTAGTGCTTCTTCAACCTCTGGTCTTCTTGCTCCAGCCGCCCAAAGCAGCGCCGGTCGTGCCTTGTGCTCCTGCCTCCCGTGGCCGGCTGAGATGCGGCGGAGGCCTCACCGCCGCCTACTACTCCCACCGCTGGCCAGGCCATCCCTCTACTCACCCACACCCCCTGTTATTCTGCGGCGACGGCAGCCTCACACCGCAGCGAACCAGTGAACCGTCATACTCCTCTATGCGTGGGCATCCACTGCCGCGTCTTCCCTGGCTCCGCGTCGTCCCCTTCCTAGGCCTCGCCGTCGTCCACCGCCCTGGTGCTCTCGGCGCGGCGTGGTCAACGTGGTCAAGGAACGGCTTCCATCGGACGTGGACTGTACGTGGAGAGGCTGACAGCTGGGTCCACGGCCGCAGCAAGGAAGTGCCTCCTTATTACGCGCAAAATAATTATTCCTCCACCTGACAGCGGGGACCCACCGGACAGGCCACCATATTTCGCAAAAAAACGTTTCCCGCTGACTGCGGGGACCCACCAGCTACATCTTCGCACGCAAGGAAGTGCGTGACAGTTGGGACCCACCTGGTCGAAGCGTACGTAGCGTTGTCATTCTGGTCGCGAACGTGTACGTACATACTGGTCGATGTAGAAGCGCGCACGTGTCGTAGTTGAGGCACGCACGTAGCATATACTCGTACGTACAGCGGCCAGGGTGCAAGAAAGTAAATACGGCCACGTACGTACATACGGGCGGGGTCTCGAACGCCTACTCGCGCGTACGTACGGCCAGGGCTCGTGTACATGGCTGGGTCGGAACTGAGAAACAGCGTCGTCGACGTGTTCATTGGAGCGCTAATGTCGAAACGGGGGTCCTGTTCATCGAGAGGGGTGTGGCGTACCGCAAAACGGGACTCCACGGGATACTGTTCATCTCCACTGTCGACCCCCTCCAGCCTCCACGGGCTACTGTTCATCCACCGTCGACCTCCTCCAGCCTCCACTTGCGACTGTTCATCCACGGGCTCCTGTTCATCCAGCCTCCACTGCGCGCTACTCCACCGGCTACTGTTCAACCAGCCCTCTGCACGGGCTCATGTTCAACCACCCCTCCATGGGCTCCTGTTCATCTAGCCCTCCACCGTCTATTGTTCATCCTACCCTCCACGGGGTGGTCCTGTTCATCCTGCCCTCCACGGGGTCCTGTTCATCCAACCCCAACCGGCTCGAACGATCGGGGTCCTGTTCATCCAGAGGCAACGCCACGGGGTCCTGTTCATCCACCCCCACCGGGAACTGTTCATCTAAACCCCCCAACAACGCTCATTGTTTATCCAGAGGCAGCATCGACCGGCTTCAGTTAGCAGCAGTAGCAAAGGAATCGCTCGATCGGGTTCTGTTGAGGATATAGACCTTAGAGTCACCCGCCAGGAGGGGCCGGGTTACTCTTCGGACGGTCATTGCCAGAAGCCCGGAGCCAAGTTCCAAGACGATGGGCCAGAGATGGGCTGAGACCCGGATATGGCTTAGGGCCTGTAGTTACAATCATTATTATAGTAGACTTGTAGTATAAGGCAAGTATAGTTTAGAGTCCGAGCCGGACGTTCTTATGAGCCGGCCGGGACTCTAAGAGCTGCTGGGCGTCAGCCTCCCTATATAAAGGGACGACCCGGCAGCGGTTCGAGGGCGACAACAATCTCATCGAGAGCCGGGCATAGCTGTTTAGCTCCCTGGCGATCGTAACCCTAATCAGTAAACACCTCAAACTGGACGTAGGCTTTTACCTTCACCGTAAGGGGCCGAACCAGTATAAACCCTCGTGTTCCTTGTCCCGCATAACCCCTTCAAGCTTCCTGGTTGCGATGGCTCCACGACTAAGTCCTAGCTCGAGGACATCTGCCGTGACAATTCCACGACAGTTGGCGCCCACCGTGGGGCTCGCGCACGGTGGATTTGAGTTCTTGAAGGGCAGCTTCGAAGGGCTCAAGGGATATGCTGTGGGCCGGATGACCAAGAGTCGTCGCGGCAAGCTCTACATCGACGATGCGGACTGGGGCCCCGACGCCGGCTCAATTGAGTACGGGTACCGGGTCCCCTTTGGCGCAATTCATGTCTTCATTGGCAAGATTGGTGAGCCGGGCCCCGAGCCGGATCTCTGCGCCGACCTCATCGAAACAGCTCAGCGCGCACAACCCGCCCGGGCCCGGCCTGCCTTAAGGCGCGCTTTTGTGGGATGCATCCATGGAGGGCCCTCTGATCCATCCGGGTCCGGTGATGAGGCGGCCGCCGGCTCTGACAGCGAGTCGGCCACTGATGAGTCAAACTCGTTGTACCAACTTCAAGATGGCAGGCTCATGGGTTGTTCCGACAGTGACAGTATTCCGGACCTTTTTGAGCCACCAAGTCAGGTTGGAGTTTTTATGGCTGGTGCGCAGCCTGTTCAGAACCCTGCTGCTGGAGCGAGAAACCCGGTGCCTTCTCCGGCTCAGGTGCTAATGGATCTCACGAACAAGATGACGGCCCTGTTAACCGCCACGGTTGACCCGGCGGATCAAGCTCAGCATGATGCGGAGGTGGCACAGCTAAAATTGGATCTGATAAAAGCTAAAGAGGATCTTGCAGCGGAAGGGATCAGGCTGGCTGCGGAGCGGGCGGCTCTCGACACCCGGACTCAGCTGATTCAGGCGCAGTCCTTCCAACTCACGATGGATCAGAACGCCGCCAACGAGGTCATGAGAAGGAGGCATCAGAAGGCCCAGTCTCGACTCCCACCGGTTTACGATCCACGCAGTCTTCTCAACACACCGGGGGCAGGGTCTAGTAACCCGCCAGGGGTCATTGCGCCCAGGTCTGGACCCCTTATTCAGCCACGAGTGATGGGGCCTCCCTAGGTGCCCCCTGCCCCGCCTCAGTATGTGCCAATACCCCCGGGTCATTATGATAACCCACTAGAGAACATGGTAGCTGCGGCAGCACGGCTGGCGGCTCTCCTCGTTGACGGCGATTCTCCGGCGGCCATCGAAACCCGCCGGGTCAGGGAACTCCTGCAGACGGCACTAGCGGAGCAAGAGGCGTACTCCTATAGCCGCGACAGGATCCACTCGACCCCTCGTCCAGGCCAGAGCCCGAGTTACAGCCGGCACATGGTCTCAGCAACCGGTTCAAGTAATGTACGACGCCATGACCCGCCCCCTGGCCATGGCCCGGCTCGTAATGGAGCCTTCTACGCAACAGACCAAGCGCGGCAAGAGGCGGAGCAGGCGCCTCAATTGACGGCTTATCAGACCCCCCCCCCCGGCTTATCCGACGACGTCCGTTGATGTGGGAATTTCTACCAGGACCGGGGGAGTCCCTTGTTTGGTACCAGCCATCCGTAATGAACGTCTACCTAAGGACTTCAAGGGCCCTAGGAAGGTGCCTAACTATACAGCGGACTTACAGCCTGCAGCCTGGATTGAGAGTTATGAGATGGCTATGGAATTGCTGGAGGTCAGTGAGGCGGCCATGGCCAAATATTTCACCATGATGTTAGATGGAACTGCCCGCACGTGGTTGAAAGGGTTACCGCCGAACTCCATTGGGTCTTGGGCTGAGCTGAAAGCCCGGTTCATTCAAAACTTCAAAGATACCTGCAGGCAATCTATGTCAATTGTGGATTTGACTAACTGTAAGCAGCAGGAGGGTGAGTCCACGACCCATTGGGTTCGCCGGGTCAAGGAAATCATACATTCATCAGATAAGATGGATGCCGGCTCTGCAGTCTTAATGTTGGAACAGAACTGTCGCTTTGTGCCCCTTAAGATGAAGCTTGGGCGGCTCAAGCGCGACTGCACCGATATGGGTACCCTAATGGCGGCTCTTGTCAAGTACGCCGATTCCGATGGTACCAAGGATCCCCCTTCAGACGATGAAAGGGCAGGGAAGGGAAAGAAGAATGGCAACGGCAAGGGTCCTCAGTTTAACCTGGGGAACCAAGGAGGAGGCAAGCGTAAGGCCGATGGCAGCCTAGAGTTTGTAGCCAACGCCAACTCCCAAGGTAATAACCAGCGACGCAAGGGGAGGCCCCCTCCCCGAGGCGGCGGGTCAGGTCTAACGCTGGAGCAGCTGTTAAATGAACCTTGTCCAAGGCATGGCTCTAGAGAGAAGCCAGCGACTCACCTGTGGAAGGATTGTGCGATCATGAAGGACTTTAAGAGTTACAATGGCCCGGGCGGCGGCTCAGGCGCCGGCGGTTTTCATGGCCCGGGCGGCGGCTCAAATTCCGGTCCTCAGAACGGTCAAGGGAGCTTTAATCAACAGTCTGGTCAGGGCCATCAACAGCAGCAGGGGGGTTATCAGACCAACCCAAAGCAGCTTAGCGGTGGACAGTATCATGTGTTCACCACTAGTTTGTGCAAACGAGACGAGAAGCTTCACAAGAGGGCTGTTAATGCTGTTGAGCCGGCGGTTCCATGTTACTTGCGGTGGTCTGAGCAGCCTATAGTGTGGAGTAGGGAGGATCACCCTCCCCGGGTGGATAACCCGGGCCACTTGGCCTTAGTGGTGGCCCTTCAGGTGGGAGGCTATAAGTTCACAAAGGTACTCATGGATGGAGGCAGCAGCATCAATATCCTCTATTATGAGACTTTCCGTCGTATGGGGCTAGTCGATAAGAACCTCAGCCAATCAAACACTATCTTCCATGGTGTGGTACCCGGTAAGTCGGCTTATCCAGTCAGCAAGATCGAATTGGAAGTGGCTTTTGGTGATGAGAACAACTACAGGGTGGAGAAGCTGACCTTTGAGGTGGTCAAGATAAGAAGTCCATACCATGCTATATTTGGATGGCCGGCTTATGCCAAGTTCATGGCACGGCCGTGCTACGTGTACTTACAGCTCAAAATGCCGGGTCACAACGGGACTATTACGGTTCACGGCAGCCGAAAGGTGGCTCTGGAGTGTGAGGAAGGCGATGCGGCTTATGCAGAGTCTGTTTGTGCCACAGAGGAGTTGAAGTTTTACAAAGACAATGTTGACCCAACGGATATGACCTCTCTGAAAAAGCCAACCACGGAGAATGAACCAACAATGAAATTTAAATCAGCTGATGAGACTAAACTTGTTGATTTTGTTCCAGGTGGCTCGTCTCAGCAGTTTAGCATCAGTGCAAATCTGGACCCGAAATAGGAAAGCGCGCTCATCGAGTTCATCCGTGAGAATAGGGACATCTTCGTCTGGAAACCTTCTGACATGCCAGGTGTACCTAGAGAACTCGCTGAGCACACTCTCAATGTTGATCCAAAATTTAAGCCGGTCAGACAGTTCCTTCGACGGTTTAATGAAGAGAGGCGGAAAGCTATTGGTGAAGAGGTGGCCCGGCTCTTGGCGGTCGGGTTCATTGTTGAGGTTTTTCACCCGGAGTGGTTGGCCAACCCGGTGCTCGTACTCAAGAAGAACGGCACCTGGCGGATGTGTGTGGACTACACGGACTTGAACAAGGCGTGTCCGGCTGATCCTTTTGCTCTCCCCCGTATTGATCAAATCATTGATGCTACGGCAGGTTGTGCACGCTTAAGTTTCTTGGATGCCTATTCCGGGTATCATCAGATTAAGATGGCAGTTAAGGACCAGGAGAAGACGGCGTTCATCACTCCCTTTGGAGCCTTCTGCTATGTATCTATGCCCTTTGGACTCAAGTGTGCACAGGCGACTTACCAGCGTTGTGTACAGAATTGTCTTCATAAACAGATCGGGCGCAATGTTCACGCTTACGTGGATGATATTGTGGTTAAATCCATCAAGGAGGAAACCCTGATAGATGACTTAAGGGAAACCTTCGATAATCTCCGGGTCTACAAGATGATGCTTAACCCGGCCAAGTGTGTTTTTGGTGTTCCTGCAGGCAAACTATTGGGCTTCTTGGTTTCTGACAGAGGCATTGAGGCTAACCCGGAGAAGATCAAGGCTATCACCTCCCTAGCTAAACCGGCATGTATAAATGACGTTCGGCGTTTGGCGGGTCGCATCGCTGCTTTAAGCCGGTTTATAAGCCGTTTGGGTGAGAAAGCTATGCCCTTATATCAGTTGATGAAGAAAACTGATAACTTTATCTGGAATGATGCAGCTAATACCGCTTTTGAGGATTTGAAAAAGCAACTGGCAGAGCCCCCCGTCCTTGCTGCTCCGGTTGATAAGGAGCCCTTGCTACTATATGTAGCGGCAAACGCACGAGCCGTCAGCGTGGCTATTGTAGTGGAGCGCAAGGAGGCGGGTAAGGAGCATCCGGTTCAGCGGCCGGTTTATTATGTCAGCGAGGTGCTCATTGAGTCCAAGCAGCGGTACCCGCATTGGCAGAAGCTCGTATACGGCGTGTTCATGGCGAGCCGGAAGCTCAAACATTATTTTCAGGGTCATCCCATCACTGTGGTCAGTTCTGCCCCTCTTGGTGATATTATCCAGAACAGAGAGGCTACAGGGAGAATTGCTAAGTGGGCTATAGAACTTGGACCTCATGGCCTCAAATATGTGCCACGCACTGCTGTTAAATCTCAGGCTTTGGTGGATTTCATCAATGATTGGACGGAGTCTCAAGTGCCTGAGCAAAAGCCGGATAACACTTATTGGACTATCCACTTCGATGGGTCCAGACAGTTGGAGGGCTCGGGGGCTGGTGTTGTATTGGCTTCCCCTAAAGGTGACAAGTTCCATTATGTGCTACGGTTGATGTTTCCTTGCACTAACAATGCGGCTGAATACGAGGCTTTGCTCCACGGTCTTCGGGTGGCTAAGGAGATGAGCTTAAGCCGGGTAAGGTGTTTTGGTGACTCAGACTTGGTGGCTCAACAAGTATCGGGCACCTGGGATTCTAAGGATCCTCTCATGGCGGCTTATCGCCGCGAGGTTGATGCCATTGCTGGGCATTTCCAGGGATACCAAGTGGAGCACATTGATCGCAGGAAGAACGAGGCGGCTGATGCTTTAAGCCGGCTAGGCTCTCAACGAAAGCCGGTGCCGCCTAACACTTTCCTGGATGTCCTGTATAACCCCTCGGTTAAGTTGCCTACAGAAGAGGACTTGGCTATCCCTGACCCGGAGGCACGACTGGTGGCGGCTCTTCATGTCACACCAGACTGGACAATGCCATATCTGGCTTATATAACCCGGGGAGAGTTGCCTGAGGATGAAACTTTGGCCAGGCAAATCACCCGGTGGGCTAAGTCAATGATCGTCATCGATGGCGAGTTACATCATCGCAGTGTTTCGGGGGCATTTCAACGTTGTATCTCCCCTGAGGAAGGCCAAGAGATCTTGCGGGAGATCCATGAAGGGGATTGTGGTCATCATGCCGGCTCAAAATCCCTTGTAGCCAAGGCTTTCCGTCATGGTTTTTATTGGTTGACGGCTCACGCTGATGCAGAGGACTTGGTCAGTAAATGTGATGGTTGCCAAAGGTTCTCACGACGGGCTCATGTGCCGGCTCAGGAGTTGAGGATGATCCCAATCACTTGGCCCTTTGTGGTCTGGGGGCTTGATATGGTTGGGCCTTTTAAACGGTCCAAGGATAAGAAGACCCACCTCTTGGTGGCAGTTGACAAATTCACGAAGTGGGTGGAGGCTGAGCCAGTTAGCAAGTGCGATGCAGCCACGACGGTTCAATTTATGAAAAAGGTGATTTTCCGCTTCGGCTTTCCGCATAGCATCATAACTGACAATGGCACCAATCTATCCAAAGGCGCTATGGAAGAGTTTTGTCAGCGAGAGCATATCCGACTTGATGTTTCCTCAGTGGCTCGTCCCCAATCCAATGGTCAAGCTGAGAGAGCTAACCAGGAGATTCTGAAGGGCATCAAGCCCCGGCTTTTGGTCCCTTTGCAACGGACGCCGGGTTGTTGGGTGGAGGAGTTGCCCTCCGTCTTATGGAGCATCAACACTACTCCTAACAGGTCTACAGGCTTCACGCCTTTCTTCATGGTTTATGGAGCAGAAGCAGTCCTCCCCAGCGACATCCGTCACGATTCACCTCGCGTGGCGGCTTATGTTGAGACGGATAATGAACAGGCGCGCCAAGATGCTCTGGACTTGTTGGACGAACAGCGTGATGTGGCAGCAGCCCGATCAGCAATTTACCAACAAGACCTGCGCCGTTATCATAGCCGCCGGGTCAAATCCCGGGTCTTCCAGGAAGGCAACCTTGTGCTCCGGCTCATCCAGGATCAAACAGATGCACACAAGTTATCCCCACCTTGGGAAGGGCCCTTTGTGGTCAGTAAGAACTTGCACAACGGGTCATATTATCTCATTGATATTCGGGAACATAAAGATTCGCGTAAAACTGAGGAGGAGACCCGTCGGCCGTGGAATATAGCTCAGTTTCGGCCTTACTATACTTGAGCTACCGGCTCTCGTGGTGTACATATTTATCTCAGACATGTATATATTATGATAAGCAATAAAGCAGGACCTCTGTCCTTTTTTCTCCTCCAATTATGTGTGTGTTATTTTTTACATGCTGATTTAAAGGAGGATCCGGCTTATGATCGTATTCGAATCTAGCCGTAAGCAGTAAGGTCACTTGGGGGCTTCCTGTTCAAACATGGGTCGTATTCGAACCAAAGAGAACATAGCTGTCGATACCCACTTGATTGGCAAAGTGCCGAGCTCATTGGGAAGTTAACTTTGATCATATTTTGAATCATAGTTTAACCCCTCTGAGAACCGACGTGGATCGTATTCGAATCGGCATCGTTAAACAATTTTAAGAATCATTTGGGGGCTTCCTGTTCAAACATGGGTCGTATTCGAACCAAAGAGAACATAGTTGTCGGTACCCTCTTGATTGGCATCGCCACACCCACTGGGGGCTATATGATCGTATCCGAATCTTGGCTTAACCCCTTTTGGGCCGGGTCTCTGGTCGTATTCGAACTGGAAGCCCCTAAGTTCTGATTTATCACCAGTTTACTCTGATTATGACAGTGTGCATGGCCGGGTCTCACTTGCCGGCTTAATTTTGGGTTTATCTTGTTAGTTGAACATCCTGGATGTCATCAAGGCAAGTAAATTAGAGTTAAGATGCCAACCGTGCTACCCGGGTTATTTAAACCGGAAGTATGCTTACAGGCCGTTAAGTGTGTTATCACGGCTATGTTCAGAGTGTAACTAAGGACCAGTCTTTTTTGATTCATATTCCGGGTTATCCATCTCAAGCACCTGATTCTTAGGGTGGTAAGCCGCCTTGAGACTTGTGATTTACCTTTCTATGCAGATACTTAAAGGCACCTTTTAAGGTTGAGAAGGACAAAGGGATAATTATGACCCGGAGGAACAACAAAAGGATAACTTAAAGGGATTTCAGCATTCATTACGTGCACGATGGCACGGCAGAGATAAATTGTTGCACCTATTAAATTGCAAAATTCATCAAGTCCCAAGGATGGAGCGTAGTTCGGTGAACCGCCAGCCGCTTTATGATGCCTGCTGAGTTGAAGTCCCCGGCTCGTTCCTGTCTTCTGCTCCGGCTGATCCCAAGACCTCGAAGGTTGGCGACTTCCAGTTGATGCCACTGAGAGCTTCGAACTGGGCTTCTTCGTCAATTAACCCGGCCGGGTCAATCTCCGGGGCGAAGGTGTGCTGACGAGCCGGAGGAATCAGATTGAGAGCTTCATAGCGAGGGGTTGGAATCCTCTGATTCTCCACGTTGTACCCCGGCTGATACTTGGTTAAGTCGGTGTCATTCCCGATGATGGTGGCCACTGGGCGTATAGCCTTCACACATGCCGCGAAGTCCTTCTGGTCGAAGGCTGAGCCGTCTTCCTTCAGGCTTGGGTAACCCAGAGCGATGTCTGCCGGGTCTAGCTCCGGCAGGAATGCTTTGGCCCGGCTCAGCGCGGCAATTGCTCCGGCTCTTGCGGAGGCTCGGCGTAGCTCCTGGATCCGTTGTGGCAGAACAGCGAGCTGGCGCAGGACTTTGTCCAGATGGGTTGGCACCTCGTTGGATAGGGCCACCACAGCTAAGGCGCGCTGTGACCCGGTGTAGAGTTGTTCCACCAGGGTGTACACGGCCTTTAACTTGGTGACCACGCTCTGATTGAGGTTGGCACTCCTGGGACCTGTTTAACAAGATCAGATAAGCCGGTGACAAGGATGAATCATGACATATACAGACTTGATGAAAGCCGGTGAGGCGACTTACCGAAGATGGCGGCTACCATTTGGGAAACCTGGCGCTTTAGGCCGGAGAGCTCGGCGGTTTTCTCAGAGAGCGCCTTCTCCGCCTGTTCCGCCCGGGTCACCAGTGCGGCCTTCTCCTCAGCCCAGGCCTTCCGCTCAGCAACAAATTCGGTCTTTAGCTTCTCCTGAGCGGCGATGCTGGAGACAAACTTGGCGTTTGCCTTCCGGGTCTCCATCTCCTGTGTCTTCAGCCGGCTCTTAAGATCTGCAAGGTCCGCCTCTAGTTTCTTGCCAACAGCCTGCATGTGTTTCCGGGTTAAGTAACAGTTGTTATATAAGTCCCAAGCGCTTTCCAAGCAAAGGCACTTGGCACTTGGGGGCTAATGCATATTGAACGTATCTATCTACGTACTACTGGCTCAGTTGCGTAAGCCGGAACTTAAAGTCTACAACATATCCAAGTATAAGTCATCGACTTGGGGGCTAGCATGGAAAAGGTAACTATGCAGGAAAGTAAAAAGACAGCAGAAGGGTACCTCAGACTTTTGTTGGATCTGGTTGACCATGGCGACCTCGGCGTCCCGGCTCTTGTGGACTTGGTTGATGTAGCCAGAAACGAGCTCTCCGATGCTCAAGTCGGTGTAGCCGGAGAGGTCTAGGTTCACCCGGTGGGGCTGCAGTAACTCCCCCTTCGCGGAACATTTGGCCAACGCGGTCAGTCTCCCCGGCTCAATGAATTCCGTCCGGGTGATTACCACGTCCGGGTCGTCTGCTGGTGGAGCTGAGCCGGAGGCCTCCGGGTTAGCCAAAGCTTCGGTTGTTGTCTTGGTAGTCGGGACACGGGCCTCAGGCGCCGTGTCCATTGGAGTGGTGGCTTCGGGGGTGGAGGCAGCTGGCGGCTCTTGAGCCGTCGCCTCCGGCTCAGGCAAGTCCGGCACTCCGGCTGACCTGGTCTTCTTTGCTCTTTTGATGAGCTTTGCCTGGGCACTGAAAAGGCAGAAGTGTTAGGCATACAAAGAGTAAATACAGACAGATAATGTAAGGAGATTGTTATTACCCGGGTGCAGTCTTGAAGGCCGGCAGACTTGACTGCATGGAGTCACCCGAAGAGGGGGAGGTCTCCTGATAATTGGAGTCAGAAGAGTTGAGTGGCTGACGGATGACACCCGCCAACGGATGAAAAGGGTACAGGTGAGAAAAAACCTCAGTGCGACGCTTCCTTGTTGCGTCGGGTAACCCAGCGGAGAGGTCGGTGTCCTTGCGGGCCCGGGTGTGACGCCGGCTTTCGTGAACCTGCTGCTTCAAAAGAAATTGAGGGTCTTGATGAGCTAATGGATGTGAAAAGGTTACTTTCCGGGTTACTCTTCGGACTTTCAGCTGTGGCAAAGGCTCCGAGTCAGAGGAAAGTGACATTACCTCTTCAACCATCGGGTTACTGGCGCCGGTGTCATCCTGTCAATAAGCAAAATGTTGATAAGGCGGACAGCAACAAACAACAAATATGGCAAGAGTTTAAAGGTTTAAGGGTTACCTCTGACTCGGAGCTGTCGCTTAATTGCAATAGCTCCGAAGCAGTGGGTCTGCTTCCCTTTTTGCGAGGGGCGGCTTTCTTGGCGGCTTTCTTCGCCTTCCTGGCCTTCTTGGCCGCCTCATGGTCATACTTGACCCGCCAGAATTTATCATCAGCCTGAGAAATACAGTAATGAATTCTTAAAATGGTTCAGAGCAAGGTGACATGCAAAAGAAGTTGAAAGGTTAAAGTCAGCGGCTTACCGCTGGGGCTGGATTGGTCTTGCAGAACGGGGCTAGCCCGGTCCTTCCACAGTCTGCCAGGCCCTCGTTTAACAGAGCCTTGGTCTCTTCTTCAGCAACGTCTTCTGGAAGATCATTGCGACTGTGCCTCTGCGGGTCATCCTTTCGCCCGGTGTACTCACACATTAAGCCGGGGCGGCGGCTCAATGGGATCACCCGCCATGAGATCCAGACCCGGACCAGGTCAATTCCGTTCAGACCGTTGCCTAGCAGGGCCTTAATCTTATTGATCGTTGGAAGTAGAGGCTGGCGTTCCGCGGCAGTCAGTTTGTCGGATAGCAGATGAGTCGGCTCTAGGCGTGTTGGGCAAAGCCGGGCAGCGGGTTCTCGTCAGCCGGGGACGTATCTTGGCAGTAGAACCAAGTCATATTCCAGTCCTTGGGGTGGCTTGGCGGCTCTGCGTAAGGGAATAGACAGTCCCTACGCCGTTGGATGGAGATGCCGCCTAATTCCAGACTTGGCCCGTTCGCACACTCGTTTTGGCAGTTTAAGTAGAACAGTTCTCTGAAAAGCAGCAAACTGGGCTCCTCTCCAAGGTACACTTCGCAAAAGACTTGGAAGTTGCAGATGTTGGATATGGAGTTGGGTCCTATATCCTGAGGCCGAAGGTCAAAGAAGTTGAGCACGTCCCGGAAGAATTTTGAGCCGGGCGGTGCGAAGCCCCGGCTCATATGGTCCGCAAAGATCACTACCTCCCCGCCCCTCGGCTGTGGTCTTTCTTCTGACGGATCAGGGGCACGGTAGGACATCACTTCCTTCTTGGGCAGATACTCGGACTTAACGAAGTTGGCCAGGGTATCGTCAGTGACGTTGGATCTCATCCAGTTGCAAGTGATGGGAGCCTTGGGAGGCATGGTGAAGGTTGGTGGTCTATGATAAAGAGAAAAGTATCCGGGTTAATTATAAGCCGGAGATCTATTGTTCAAACTAAGGTGGCGGCTTATGAAGGGGACTAATGATATATATTCAGATACGGTGGGTTATCTAAGCCGTAGGAGCATTCAGAATAAGTTGGTCATCTATGGCTTACCGCAGTTAAGCCGGAGGATTCTACAGAGCATGGTTCTCTTTAAACCGGAAAGTTCTACGGTGCGTGTTTTCTTGAAGTCGGAAATATAAGTTGCCAAGATTCAAGGGCTGCAGTTTTTACTAAGTGTGGTAAAACAGGTTTCACATATTGCAGTAACTTTTTTGGATCAAAATGGTCGGGTGAAATGAAAATTTTCTAGACCTAAAAAACAGAGGCAGGAGAAGTTCTTGAGGTGGAACATGGTTCTTATGCAGTAAAAGGAGGGCTTCTTGCAGGTGAAATGGATCTCAAACATCTACCGCAGTGGTTCTACGCAGAGTTAAGATCAAGAGAAGGGTGGTAAAAAACAAAACTACCGCAGGCCGCAACGAACTATGAAGAACTGGAGGAACCCTACTGTAGATCTACTCTACGGGGTGGTGAGAACTTACCGGAGCTGAAGAGGTGCGGGAGTCGCCGCCGTTTGTCTGGTCCGGGTCAGGGTGATGCAGCGGCCAAGGTTGACGAAGGACGGAGGCGAGACGACGGCGGCGGAGCACGAGCTCGGGCAGAGGAGCGACGACGCGAGGAGGAAGAAAGGGAGTGTGAGAAGAGCACGTTGGGCCGGCCTATTTATAAGGCGAAGTCATAAGTGGGCGCGAGATTCAAGGAGACCACGGCGTGGTTATCTCCCCCTCACGACGCCTCGATTTTCGGAACGACAGTAAAAGCAAAGATCCGTTGCGGATCTGGCGGAGTAAAAAATGGACTTAATGGAGGATGACGTCACGGCGGATTATCCGGAGTCCAGAGGATGACGTCACTCCGGGTTATGGCCTTCACATGAATGGTAAGCCGGAGATTTTCTCTGTCGGCAGAGTTGAAGATTGACACGAGCCGGCTCAAGTCAATCTGGGGCCTAATGTTGAGGATATAGACCTTAGAGTCACCCGCCAGGAGGGGCCGGGTTACTCTTCGGACGGTCATTGCCAGAAGCCCGGGGCCAAGTTCCAAGACGATGGGCCAGAGATGGGCTGAGACCCGGATATGGCTTAGGGCCTGTAGTTGCATCATTATTATAGTAGACTTGTAGTATAAGGCAAGTATAGTTTAGAGTCCGAGCCGGACGTTCTTATGAGCCGGCCGGGACTCTAAGAGCTGCTGGGCGTCAGCCTCCCTATATAAAGGGACGACCCGGCAGCGGTTCGAGGGCGACAACAATCTCATCGAGAGCCGGGCATAGCTGTTTAGCTCCCTGGCGATCGTAACCCTAATCAGTAAACACCTCAAACTGGACGTAGGCTTTTACCTTCACCGTAAGGGGCCGAACCAGTATAAACCCTCGTGTTCCTTGTCCCGCATAACCCCTTCAAGCTTCCTGGTTGCGATGGCTCCACGACTAAGTCCTAGCTCGAGGACATCTGCCGTGACAATTCCATGACAGGTTCAGTTAACAGCCATCGATCGATCGCTCGGGTTCAGTAACGCGTAGCCTGCAGTGCAATCGCTCGGGTTCAGTTAGAGCCCAACGCCTCGCACACGCGCGCATACGTACGAGAGAAACGCGCATCGCTTGGCCCCCGACCACCCACCGTAACCGGGGACTCCCCGATATTTTCCACGCCCTCGCTTCTACCATGGTTTTTTCCGTCATGGATGGCCCAAAGAATGTCATGCAGCTGCGTCTCCGGCCCGCCCAGGACGAAAAGCCCATTTTCTATCATGATTTTTTGTCATAGAAGTAGGACCCCATCACATCTATGATGATACCGGGTTTTGTCACAATTATCGTCATAGAAGTGTCATATGTATGACAGAAAAGATTTTCGTTTGGCCCAAAATGTCACGGATGTGTCTTTTTTTGTAGTGTTATCACCAAAGAGGAAGCAAGGACATTGTGCGCGCTGGCGCCCGCCTGGCCTTGGTCGTCATGGCTCACATCATGAGAACCTCGCGAGGTTTGCCTTGCCTTGGTCTCTCCGCCCCTCGTGAGCCAACTTGGTGAGGCCGCTCCCGAGGAGGTCTAGTGTCGTCCGCCTTGCAAGGCTTGGCCCCTCGCGAGAGTCTTTAGTGCTTGTTGGTGAAGATGGGCTGTACAGGCCCGCTTGTGGAGCCACGCCGTGGGCCGCAGGCAGGCAAGTCTGGGGACCCCCGTTCCCAGAACGCCGACAGTATTGGTTATAGTATGGTGAATCATTGAGATGCATAAACATGGTGAACTTTTGTTCTTCTAAATGTTAGTATGCATACCGTATCTTCTGAAGCTTAGTTTAATGTGAGTGTTGACTAGCCTGTGAACCTTCACAATCTAGTAAGTATATTGTAGGCCTGTTATTTGACACCTCACTTTGCCGCGCTACGCGACCAGTGTGAGTGTCTGCATCCAGTACCGCATCCTCTAATTTGGTGGATGCCAAGTTGAAAAAGGTTACTAATGAGTAGCCATAAGCTGGAGGCGTCTCTTTTTTTCTTTCGAATGGGCAATAAGATGGAGAGTGTCTCAGGCTGCCTCTAGCACAAGGCCCTCAAGTATGAAACACGGGCACCTGACTAGGCCGATACAAAAGCCTATCCATCTTAAAGCCCATTTGTTTTTGTTTTTTGCAAGGAGAAGCCCATATTTCTTGAAGAGGGGGCGATCCCAGGAAAACCCTCCTTCCTCCTCGCTTCCACTTACGCTTCCGTCTCTCCCCAATTCCCCCCGCTCCCCATCTTCCTGACTCGTCCAGAAAACCCCCGCCCACCTTCTTCCTCACTCATACAGAGAACGCCTGCTCCTCTTCTTCCACTCCTACAGAAAACCCCAGCCCTCCTTCTTCCCCACTCGCACTGCCACTAGGCTCGTCTCTCACTACTCTGCTAAAACCCGTGAGCTCGGCGCAACGCCCACAAGGAAAATGGAGTTGGCTGGCCCCAGCGCCAAGAAGATGAGGCTCTCGCCAGCGGCAACGCCGGCTGTAGATCCCGCACCCGACATCGCAGGGAGAAGCGGCGAGCCCCCCCCCCCACCCGGATCTGAGGAACTGGTAGAATCTCTGGTGGACC
>NC_057799.1:445057310-445066644 GCF_018294505.1 Triticum aestivum | reverse complement strand
GACCGCATCAGCGATCTCCCGGACATCATCCTTGAGGAGATCATCTCGCTTCTCCCCACCAAGGATTGCTGCCGCACAAAAGTCCTCTCAAATCGGTGGCGCCCTCTATGGCGCACCGCGCCCTCAATCTCGACTGTCGTCAGATATCTGTCCACCCTGAATTTGATCTCCTTAGAGCCATTGTCTCCTCTCAACAGCAGGGCCCGTTCAACGCCTCTGCATCCCGACATGCTACCTGCTATCCATACCCGGCACGGTGCACGCTTGGCTGACATCCCCTGAATTCGGAAAACTGCAGCAGTTTGAGTTCTACCATTACCACGAAAGTTTCATACCACGAACACACCAAGAATTCGTGCCCACACCACCGTTGTCCATCTCGCGGTTTTCCTCCTCTCTCCACACTGCCACCTTTGCCCGGTGCCATCTACCAGACGATCTGGTACAAATGCTTCGACTCCCACTGCTAAAAAAACTTCCGCTTGTGGTGGTTTATCTGTCGGAGGCCTCACTGCACAGCATCATCCACTCTAGTTGCCCTGCCCTAGAGCGCTTGCTGATTGTTTTGGGAATAGAAATCCCTATCTGTTGTCTCCAAATAAAGTCGCCTCACCTTAAAAGCATTGGAATTTGTTTTGAAGGACAACGGCTCATCATCGAAGATGCCCCTTCACTTCAAAGGTTGCTCCTTGATGATTGTTATAAACCTTCACAAATGACTATCGTCTCTGCGCCCAAACTGGAGATCTTGGGTCTAATTAGTGCTCCATTTGATGATCACAACTATGCGATGGCGGGAAGCATCGTACCTCAACTCGAGGGGACGCCGTACATGTTTATAGGGAGGGGCGCACCTCCCTGATAGCGCATACAGTTGAGATACGATTACATCTTGGAGAGGAAGCTAGGTAGAGATAAGATTACAATGAGAAGATAAACTCTAGCTAACAACCTACCAACTACCTAAGATATGGTGTGGCATCCTCCTTGTCATGTACATATCAATATGTTGTTTGACACCCTCCCTTAATCACAACTTCATCAAGTTGAGGTTATATCTGAAGTTCTCAAAGCTTCGTATAGGCAAGGCTTTTGTAAACCCATCTGCAATCTGGTCCTTGGAATGTATGAACCGAATGTCTAGGAGCTTATTAGCAACTCTCTCTGTGACAAAATGAAAGTCTATCTCAATATGTTTTGTTCTTGCATGAAAAACTGGATTTGCTGAGAAATAAGTTGCACCCAAATTATCACACCACAAACATGGAGCTTGAGTAGTTTTCACACCAAGCTCCTTAAGGATGGATTGAACCCATATAATTTCTGCTGTAGCATTGGCCAGTGCCCTGTACTGGACCTAGAAACAGTAGCTTGCTTTCTGGCACACCAAGAAATCAGGTTAGGTCCAAGAAATACTGCAAAGCCACTAGTAGAGCGTCTATCATCCAAACATCCTACCCAATCTGAGTTAGAGAAGGCACTAACAAGAGTAGAAGATGACTTGCTAAAATTAAGACCAATGCTCATAGTATCTTTCACTTATCTGACTATACGTTTTGCAGCAGTCAAATGAACTGTGGTTGGTGCATGAAGGAATTGACACACTTTGTTGACAGCAAAAGAAATATTAGGTCATGTGAGTGTCAAGTATTGAAGTGCACCCACAAGACTTTTGTACCTTGTGCTGTCTTCTGAACTCAAAAGTGTTCCTTCTGTGAGAGACAATTTTTCTGTACTAGACAAAGGAGTAGTGGTAGGTTTACAACCTTGCAGCCCAGCTTTTCTTACCAAATCATTTGCATATTTTTCCTGGGAGAGATGAAGTCCATCCTTGTGCTTCTTTACTTCAATGCCTAGGAAATAGTGCAAATATCCAAGGTCCTTTAGGGCAAACTCAGTGCTTAGGTCCTTCAATAGTCCTGTTATTGCCTCATCAAATGAACTTGTGACAATGATATCATCAACATATATAAGAACAAATATTGATGTATTGGACTTATTGTAAATAAACAGTGAGGTGTCAGATTTTGAAGGAACAAAGCCAAGCTTCTGCATCTTTTTACTGAGATGAGAATACCATGCCCTAGGAGCCTGTTTCAATCCATACAATGCTTTATCAAGCTTGCATACATGAGAGGGTGCATGTTTGTTTTCAAACCCAGGAGGTTGTTTCATGTAAACCTCCTCTTCCAAAACACCATGAAGAAACACGTTCTGTACGTCTAATTGTTGAAGACTCCATCCCCTGGAAACAGCAATATACAAAACAAGACGGATGGTGGCAGCTTTTACAACTGGACTAAAGGTGTCCTCATAGTCTATGCCATACCGTTGTTTAAAGCCTTCAGCAACTAGCCTTGCCTTGTAACAATCAACTGTTCCATCAGACTTCCTTTTGATCCTAAAGACCCACTTGCAGTCAATAAGATTTTTACCTTGTCTTGGAGGAACCAAATGCCATGTTTTATTTTTCTGTAGTGCCACATATTCCTCATGCATTGCCTTTCTCCACTTCTCATCACCAAGGGCCTCCGCAAGTGTGGTGGGCTCACCTGGTTCACCTGTAGAACAGATCATACCATATTTGGTTATGTGCTTGTAATTAATTGGCTTATTTACCCCTGATTGTAGTCGTGTATGGCGCTGCTGTGCAACAGTATTGTTTTGCGCCACAGAGGATCCCACGGCTTAATCAGGAGCTGGAATCTGCACACGATCCGAGGCTGATCCGTCTGCGCCAGCAGTTTCGGCAGGATCCGCTGTTGGCTGATCTTCTGTGGCAGCTGGCTGCTGTGCGAGAGAGGAATCCGGCGCAGAAGATCCCATCCGACCAGCCGACACGGGCCGGCAGGAATCTGCGCCTGCCGCATCTTGTCCTGCGCCAGCCGGTCGCACCGCGTCGCGCCGCTTGTAGACAGCCGGCTGGCTCCCGAAGCACGAGCCGATCGGGCCAGCGGCAGCCTGGCGCGTGGAAGTTGCTGATTCGCGCGGGCTGGTGGAGCCGCCGCTGCCAACCATAGCTGGTCGTGTGGCCAATGCGGAGACGGGTGCCGCTGGTGCGTCTGGCGCAGCACCGAGCGCTGTCGCTGCTGACGCGCCAGATCCCAAGGCAGATCCTCCTGCCGCTGCTGACGCGCCGGATCCCGAGGCTGACCCACCTGCCGCTGCTGTCACGCCGGATCCCGAGGTGGATTTGCTCCCTCCGCCGTGACACATATGATATGGGCAGACTGTTGCACCATTTTCTTCACTGTTTTCACGGTTTTCTTCGCTGTTTTCACCGCTATGATCTCCCGTGTCATCACAATGCTCATGCATATGGTTAGGAGGATTAGTCAACAAATGATCATCACAGTTATCATGTCCCCCTTGATCATGACCGGAGAGGTGAGGTGGAAGAAGAAGAATCTCTTTGCGAAGTAAGGCGCCGGCATTAGGGTGAAGATCTGCGAAAGGGAATTTTGTCTCATCAAAAATAACATCTCTAGAGATGTAGACATGACCAGTAGGGATGTCAAGGCATTTTACACCTTTATGCTGAGCGCTATACCCAAGAAATACACACTGTTTGGAGCGAAACATAAGCTTGCGGTTGTTGTAGGGGCGGAGATTCGGCCAGCAAGCGCGTCCAAAGACACGAAGAGATTTATAATCTGGTTTTGTGTGGAGAAGCCTTTCTATGGGAGTTTCATTGTTGATAACCCGACTAGGAAGCATGTTTATGATGTGTACGGCAGTGAGGAATGCTTCGTCCCAAAATTTTAAGGGCATGGAAGCTCCGGCCAAGAGAGCAAGGCCGACCTCAACGATGTGCCTATGCTTATGTTCCGTAGACCCATTTTGTTGGTGAGCGTGAGGGCATGACACATGATGGGAAATCCCTAGCGTTTGAAAGAAGGAGTTTAATTTTTTGTTCTCCCCTCCCCAGACAGCAAGAATTGTTCTGTCAAACTGGCGTTCAACAAGAGCTTGGAAGTTTTTAAACACTTGGAACACTTCTGACCTTTTTTTAAGAAGATAGAGCCAAGAAAACTTGCTATAGTCGTGAATGAAGCTTACGTAGTATGTGTGTCTACTAACGGAGCTTGGGGCAGGACCCCACACATCAGAAAAAATTAATTGCAACGGTTGAGTAGAAACACTAGTGGAAACAGGGTAAGTAAGTTGATGACTTTTTGCTCTCTGACAAGAATCACAAATGGTTTCAATATTGCGCTCACTAACAAACGGGAGCTTATTCTTTTTAAGTAAACGATCAACTAAGGAAAATGAAGCATGACCTAAACGGTCGTGCCATCGTGTGGCTGAAAGCTTGATAGTACCACAAGCTTGTTTATTGTATCTTCGAAGCTCCGGAATCAACGGGTAAAGGCCTCGAACACATCTACCTCGATAGAGAGTTTTCCTCGTGACCTGATCCTTGATAAAAAAGAAGAAGGGATGAAATTTAATATAAACATGATTATCAAGGGTGATTCGATGGACAGATAGAAGATTTTTGTCGGTGCTAGGGACATGCAAATTTTTCCTAAGAAGAAATTTTCGACATGGGGTACGAAAAACTAAATGACCAATGTGACGTATCCTCATACCTGCACCACTTGCGGTGTGGATCTGGTCCTTGCCATGATATTTCTCCTTGAGTGTCACCTTCTCTAGTTCGCCGGTGAGATGGTTCGTTGCGCCGCTGTCAAGATACCAATTGGTATCGACGCCGTATGAGCCGTCAGCAGCAGCAACAACCTTTTATTCATCTTCAGAGGAGGCCTCATCCTCATCGAACTGGTACCAGCAGTCCCTCGCTGTGTGGCCCAGCTTGCCACAGATCTTGCAACGCACCGCGTCCGGGCGTGACCTGGAAGAACCGCCACGGCGGCCCCTGGTGTTGGTGGAGTTGGGTCATCCGTTGCGGGAGTTGGACCCACCGTTGTTGCCGCCACTCCCCTACTTGCCCTTGGAGCGAGGAGGGCCACGATGACGTGAGTAGCCGCCGCGCCCGCGCGTCGCGGTGTTGGCCGATGACTTGAAGCTGCCCGATCCCTGGTACTGCGCCACCCTCTGATCAAAGTTGCTAAGCATTGAAAAAAGCTCATCGAGGGATACTGGGCTGATGGGCGTCGAGGGCGGAGACGAGTGGCTGGTAGTCCATGTCGACGTCGTGCAGGATGTAGGAGATGAGTTCATCATCCTGGAGAGGTTTCCCGGCGGCGACCAGCTCATCAGCGAAGCCGCGCATCTCGGCGAAGTAGGTGGCGACGGTCTTGTTGCCCTTCTGGGCATTCACCAGGGAGGTTTTGATGTTGTTGACGTGACTAAGCGAATGCGAGGAGAATATCCCCGACAGCGCCGTCATGAGCTCGCGCGTCGTGGTGATCGCGGTCACCTGCATGAGCACCTCCTTGGTGAGGTTGTTCAGCAAGTACCCGAGCACCTGCTGGTCCTCTTGCACCCAGATGGAGTAGAGAGGGTTCGGCTCAGTTGATTCCTTCCCATCTTTGTCCTTGGTGTGGAGGATCCTGGCCGGCTCCGGTGTAGTGCCGTCGACGTAGCCGAAGACACTCGCGCACCTCAGCTGCGGCGTGATCTGCGCGCGCCAGAGGACGTAGTTGGTGCGGGACAGCCTCTCCGTGACTTGGCCGTTGGGACCAGCCTGGGAGGCACCGGAGGAGGACGGCATGGTTGAACTGGATGGAGTTTTAGGGTTTAGACGTTCTGGAAGAGAAGGACTCTGATACCATGTGCGATGGCGGAAAGCGTCGTACCTCTACTCGAGGGGACGCCATACGTGTTTATAGGCAGGGGCGCACCTCCCTGATAGCGCATACAGTTCAAATACGATTACATCTTGGAGAGGAAGCTAGGTAGAGATAAGATTACAATGAGAAGATAAACTCTAGCTAACAACCTACCAACTACCTAAGATATGGTGCGGCAGCCTCCTTGTCACGTACATATCAATATGTTGTTTGACAACAACAAGTTGGTCTTTGGCTCCTCACTTTTCAGGTACCGTATATTATCATCTACACATTTGTAATCATAAGCTGCATTTTCCATTTGTGTGCATAAAGTTTTATATCATCTTGGAATACACTTTGGGTACTAATATTATGTTATATGCTCAATGAAGAGTTCGTCCATGGATAGCCCATCAATGCTGCTGGATTCTATCAAGATTTTATATATCGAATGTATAGTTATGATCTGAACATAATTATTGGCTTGCTGCGATGCTTTTGGTCTCTGGAGAATTTATATATAAAGGTGATGATTTCATGCACATTGAAAGACCGTATATATTGTACTAGAATTAACCATTCAACTGTTGCTCTTTCGACACACTCTTTTTTCAGACCTTAAGTGTTTTCAAATCTCCATGCCTACTTAGGTACTACAACCACATGGAGAAAAACGTATAACCAATCGGTGGAATAATAAGCACCAGGATTTTCTCAGTTCTCATGACATTCGTTTGAGGGCAATGACGATGGAAGGATATGCATCCAACCAGGCAAACAGAAGCTTTGTCACATTCTTCCTGTTGAATGCGAGGTTACTATTGTCCATGGGGCTTAAGTTTTACTGCAAGAGATTTCTCACGGACAGACACGTTGAACAGCAAAAAAGAAGTTTCAGGTGGACAAATGGGCTTCTAAACGTGCTTGGCTTCTATTTACAACAAGTTGTAGTCATCCTGAAATAATTTTTTTTGCACAGGATGTTGATTTTATGGATCAGACCGATCCATTTGTTTGTGACTACGAAAAAGAGTGGTTGGGTTAGATGTTACTGCCATGTTCAATCTGGGTTTTGTCTAAAAATTTGATGAACAATTAATCCCTGGGCTTTTTGTACCGTTTGTAAGCTTGAGTTGCATGTTGTTGCCCTCGTACTCCCCTCCACCTGCCACTACTCTGCCGCATCTTCCACGGCTGCTGTTCGTTCCCATCCGAGGCCTCGCCATCATTCTCCGCCTTGGTTCGCTCACTGTGCCCGCCGCCGTCTGGCGTTGTCAACATGGTAAACAACCAAGAGGAATCAGGAGATGACTGTACATGGAGAGGCTGACATTAGGGACCCACCAGGGTCATTGCATTACGCAAGCAGGTGTCTCGTTATTACAAGCCAAAAAATACTTCCTCCTAATTGTTTGACAACTAGGTCCCACGCCATTGTCAATGTAGTCAATAAACGAGAAAATTAAACAACGAGCGGATAACACCAGGGACCCAGCAGCTCGCCCAGTTGTTTTTTTAGTGTTAGAGACGAAGCTCAACTGCGCGTTGTGCGGGGGCTGTGGCCCGTCTAGCCCATGCTTACGCTTTTATTTAAGCACATGACGAGCCCAGTTGATATCTTTTTTCTTTCTGCAAATGGCTAGCCTAGTTCTTTTATTTTTTTGGAGAATACCAAAACCGAGGCCTACTTGCTTTTCTCAGCCCTGCTGGGCTGCAAATCTTTCAAGACGAGGAGGGATGTAAGTAGTAAGAAATGGGCTTCCCCAAAAAATGGGCTATAAGTGTCACAGCTTGATTTTTGGCCCTTTCTGTTTCTTTTGATTTTCTGAGGTTTTTGCATGAGTTTTGTTTTTTTTCGGCTATGTGGTTTGGAAACTGAAGAAGATGACCTCTTCTTTCTTTCCAGAGTGGCTTTTCATCCTCAAACCGTTCCCAAGACCTTGCCATTTTCATCCTAGCCCAACCCCATTATTCTTTTGCTAGGGAATATTCCTTTTTCTATTAAAGGAATAATCCTTTTTGCCCTAGGTTGTGAAGCAACCTATATTTTCCATCACTCCTAAAATTCTCAAAAAATTCTCATAAATTGTTTGGGTCATATCTTACTCAAATATGGCAAAACTTTTCATTGCCATGTTCAAAAATATTCCACCAATAATTCTTTTTCAATTCTGCCCTAAGTGGCACTTTGCAAAGCAAGTGCTATTTACCTTTGCCCTATTGACTCCAAACTTTTTGTACATCTTTTCCTGTCCATATAATTGCCTCATGCAAATTTTCATACTCATTTGCCTAGTAAATATTTATCAATGATTTTCCAAAGTTTTTGTCCAGAAAGAAACTTTGTGAAGGAGGTACAAGCTAGGCACATCGAAATGAGTTGAAACTTTGCCACATCCTTCATTTGATCCAATCATGCATCTCCACCAAATTTGAGCTCATGTAACTCATATATGTGAGCCCAGTTCCAAATCTTGGTTTCTGGTCAGATTTTCAATTTGTGAAGCAACTATATTTTATATTGCTTCAATCTAGCTGAAAAATAACCAGGATATTCTCCTATCTATATTAACTCTCTTCACCAAGTTTTGGCTCAATTAATCAAATCATTTTCCCTGTGCAATTTTTCCAAGTTTCTGGTCAGAATGAAGCATTGTGAAGCAAGTGCTATTTTGGTATTTCCAATTGGCATGAAACTTTTACAGAAGCTTCATATGATCATATAACCCACCTCCTCCAAATTTCAGCTCATGAAAATCATGTATGTGAGTGCAATTTCAAAATCCACTAATCTGGCCAGTATGGCACTTTCTACAGCAACCTTCATATAATCTCCTCCTATTAGTCTGATTTTTGGTGAACAACATCACCTTAGTATATTATCATCACCAGACAAATTATTTCATTCGTTCTCAAGCTGGTGTCCCCACTACACAGCACAAACACTTGGCTGCTGGTTTGCTTTGGGGCCATCTGCATTTCTCTTCTTTGCCCCTGGACCAATTTATTTCTTCATTTAGCCTCAGGGCACTAAGGTCTGTTCACTAGACATGGTTGACCTGGCCAAAATGTGTCATTTGCTCCAGTGCACGCGGTGATCACGCTGGCGTCATGGCTAAACTCGTGCTCTGGCTCGTTCCCGCCACTGTTCCGTTGTCTCACTCGTCGTCTCGACCTCCATTCATGACCTGGAGCTCCCCCGTGATGCCCTGCGTCGATGCTTCATAGTGGTTCGCCAGAAATGCGTCGCTAGATCCATGTCAATGCCACAAGCAGCCCTTGTCCTCCATTAAAGCTTGGTGTGAGCTTGCCCGTGATGCTCTAGATCTCTCCCCCGCGCCTATTTAAGCTCCCCCGAGGTCCTCCGCACCTCAATCATCCCTCCCCCGCCTCTCTAGTCCACCAGAGTCACCTCATCTCGCCGTTGTTCGCCTTCTTCCTCCATGGCCGCCTCAGCCTCGGCTTGGGTCCGGCCACCACAGGCCTTGCCTCGCCTCCCCTCCACTAGACCCCCCCTCGTCCCGCTGAGCCGCCCCACCCCCTCACCCCTCGCCGGAGCTACCCGTTTCACCGAGAACCATCACAACCACCGCCGC